>NW_010269722.1:0-11051 GCF_000690775.1 Eurypyga helias
TTCTATGATTCTGTGATTCTAAGACATTTTTAGCAGAAGAACAGACAACATCCTCTTCTTCTTGTACCCAAAGCTGAGCAAAACTATGTTCCCTTTGGCACAATATAGAAGTCCCTCTATTGGGTTGTAGAGATTATAAGAAAGAGATGGACAGAGCATATGCAGGACAAATATGGGAAGTTAACAGAAAAATTGTTGACTCTTGCTGAGAGATATAGATAAGGCTGAACTCTATCTGAAAAAGAAGAAATACTTGTGCTAGTGCATGCCCTCAACACAGAGCAGCAGCATAATCCAGCTAACATGGAGAAGTCTGAGAATCAAAACTGGAAATCAGATACCCAATCTTATTCCCGACCATTAGTCACAGGGTTATCCTGTGTCTCCTCCCCTACCCTGCGTTGGTTTTGCTTACTTGAACCTCTCAAAAGTAGTATGTATTTTTACTACTACAGGTCTGTAAAGCAGCAGAGATACACACTGTGTAGCACTAGGTGACCTACAGGTTGTGTTGACCTAAACATAGTTTTTTGCAGAAGATTGGCTTCTAAATTTCACAGTACACAAACTGAATCAAAGCAGTTTAGTTTTCTGCTTCTACAACAAATCTGTATTAAAAAAATACACAAACAAAAAACAGTAAACTTGAATTCAAGTAAGCTTTATAAAAACAGTTAAACACTATAAAAACACTGGGGATTTTTCTCATTTTATTTTCCAACAACAGCCACAAGTGTTTTTTAAAACTCAATTCCCAAAAACACCTTTGAAGGCCAACGGAAAAAGGTGAAATTCAGCAAAATCTGAGACTGATTAAAAGAGTTATGATAAGCACTTGTAATTCTGCAGTTTCATTAACTAAAATAGAAACCATGACCCACTGTCATCTCAACATCAGTGAAGTTGCTGCACTCCAACATACTGCAGTAGTGCTGTGAGGAAAACAGCTGGAAGCCAAAGCACCTGTCAAGAAGCACAATTACATGCTTCCATTATGAACTCCCATACTTCCATAATATTAACATTTCATACTGGTATGCTGCTCAGCATTTACATAAACCAGGGATTTATTTTTTATGACCATTGCCATTGATGCATACATGTATTAACCAGAAGTTTTACATATGGAAAAACTAACAATGAAAGCAATCCCTCTGACTACCTGAACGTACCCTCTTACCAACAAGGCAGACTGCCCAGCACCAAACCATGTCAGGTAAACACAGACACACAACAGGCCATCTGCCCATGTGCAATCAATATATTATGAACCAAAAAAAAAAGAGAAAAACCAGTATTTTCTGATCTGAAAAATCACCAAGACATGCATGCAGGTCAGGTATGTGTTTGCTGGCCCAGGCAAGGAGGCTAAGTTGAAGAACTGTCCTGTCATCAGCTGTTGCCACAGGATTAGATCACAACAGCAAAGTCACACAACTGCCCTACTCCAAAAGGTACTGTCCCTTGGATATCCCTCAGAAAGTCAGCTTTCCTCACACATGGCCATTCAACAAAGTAGGGGAGAGAATACTGACCATTCTGGAGAGGACAGAAGACCAAATTGAGACATCAAACCACCTCCTGAGAATGCTCCTGATGAAAGTATTAAAACATGTCATTCCATGAGGATAAATAAGCAAACCCTCTATAAAATGTTCTTTGGTTTTAGAACCTTTGCAAAAATGAAGCAACTCAGATCAGAGGCCATTTGTAATTATTGTACCATAACTGGTAATAGCTTTAGACAAACTAAAACCAAGTAGCTGCTGTGTTGTTGTACTGTGAACATAACCTAATGTACCTGCTCAGTTACAGTTACTCTTGCTGAGTCAAAACAGAACCCATAACCATCATGTTATTAGCATGCACTGTGTGAAACAAGACCTAAACCAGGTCTGAACTAGCTGTAACGAAAGTCCAAAGAACAGTTGTGCTAGTGGAGGGAAATCCAGGACAGATGCTGCTCTGGCGACCTTAATTTAGTCGTTATTGTCTAAGCAGGGCCAGCACTACAAGGATCCCAACTGAGCTGAGTTCCTAAGTACTCTCTCCATATAGATAAAGTGAAAGATGATGAAACTTTAATTCCCATTCAAAGGAGTCTTAGCTAGTTGTTTGTCATTGAAATCACCAGGTAAGTCAGCAGGTTTATAATGAAAACATCTACTAAAAAGTTTATTTGTAGTAATCCAAGAAAGAAGCAAGAGCAACTCAGTAGCACCTCTCTTCGCTAAGCACAGTTCCCATTTCAGTGGTTTCCGACTTGCCCAACAAGTTTTAGTATGGACACTCTGGGTGTTGTCAGTGCTGCTACACATGTGCAGACTAATCTGTGCATGCACAACAGCCATTTGTCTGATGTGGTTAGTTTGGGGGTTTTTTGGTATTTCAAAGGTGGCAACCATACGGCTGAAAAGACCATATATTAGTGAAGAGCATATATTTGTGTGTAACATATTTCAGCCAGCATTTCAACTCAGGAAAGAAAACATGTTTGGATCAGGAAGTTTATATTTTGTCACATCATTGCAATTCTCACAGAAATACTGTTGTCCCCTTACAGTGTAAATAAGAACAAATTTCTCAAAAAAAAAAAGGCACAGGCATTGTCTGCATTGCTGCACATGGTCTACTTGGGTGTTCGTGTTTGTGCAACTGCCCAGTGATTAAAAAAGCACCAGTTTAGGCAGTACCTAAAAGCCAACATCACAAACACTATCACACTACATCTACATTAGGGTCTGTTTTTCATCAAGATGGAGGAAATCTTGACAGTTCTCCAAAAGAGTAGACAACAGTTTCTGCAAGGTAAATTTGAGACTCATAATCCCTAAACCACACACTCTGGATTATTTTTAGACTAACATTTTTAAAATCCTAGAAAGCAAAAATTACATTTTTAAAACAGAAAATCATGCTAGGTGATTTACTGTGAAAATCCTTCTGTTAACCATACATGAGATTGGCTCTTACCCTCTTCCAATAACATTCATCATTCCAAGTCTTTATTTTGAAAGATAATTAGCAAACTTCATGTTACTCAATTACTTACACTTTCCTTCTTGCAGTCATATAAGCATCCCACAAAAACAACAAAAGAATGAGAGCAGATTGCATAAATTCCATTCACTTGTAAAAGGACAAAGTCTTACAGATACACCAAGTACTTGGCTCTACTGAAATTGGTATTTCAAAAACAAACACATAACTGATTATTTACTGGATTCCAAGATTTGCAAACTGCCTGCTATCAAAAGATATTTCTCCTATTACAGTGAAACAGACTTTTGTTCACTGCTCACCAGACTTTGGGAGATGGGATCTGAAAAACCTTCTCCTGCTTTGCAATCACATAATCAGGGTAGCAAGAATACCAGTTGCTTCTCTGCTTTCCCTTAAAGAAAGAAATCATCTCTTTCTGCTCCATAACATTATTCCATTATTTATGTTCTTTCACTTTTTGCAGTTTGTCCATTGAATCATTTAGGTTGGAAAAGACCTTTAAGTTCACCAAGTCCAACTGCAATCCTAACACTGCCAAGTCCACCACTAAACCATGTGCTAGGCACCACATCTACACATCTCTTAAATACCTCCAGGGATGGTGACTCCACCACTCCCACAAACTTGTTCCAATGCCTGACAATCCTTTCAGTGAGGAAGTTTTTCCTAATATCCAATCTAAACCTCCCCTGGCACAACTTGAGGCCGTTTCCTCTTGTCCTGTCACTTGTCACTCGGGAGACGAGACCACCCTGACCTCTCCTGCAACCTCCTTTCAGGTAGTTGTAGACAGCAATAAGGTCTCCCCTCAGCCTCCTCTTCTCCAGGCTAAACACCCCCAGTTCCCTCAGCCACTCTTCACAGGACTTCTGCTCCAGACCCTTCACCCGCTCCATTACCCTTCTCTGGACAAGCTCCAGCACCTCAATGTCTTTCCTGTTGTGAGGGGCCCAAAACCAAATATAGGATTCGAGGTGCAGCCTTACCAGTGCTGAGAACAGGGGGACAGTCACTGCCCTAGTCCTGCTGGCCACACTGTTCCTGATGCAGGCCAGGATGCCATTGGCCTTATTGGCCACCTGGGCACACTGCTGGCTCGTATTCATCTGGCTGTCAACAAACACCCCCCGGGCCTTTTCTGCTGGGCAGCTTTCCAGCACTGTTCCTGATGCAGGCCAGGATGCCATGGGCCGCCTTGGCCACCTGGGCACACCGCCAGCACATATTCATCCAGCTGTTGACCTACACTCCCAGGTCCTTTTCTGCCAGGCAGCCTTCCAGCCACTCTCCCCCAAAACTGTAGCATTGCATTGGTTTTTTGTGACCCAAGTGCAGAACCTGGCACTTGGCTTCATAAGGACATTCAAGCCCACAAGCAAGAGTAAAGGTCAGGAAATTGATTCAATCTTGCACTTGTTACCACCTAAAAAGAAATTTGAAAGGACAACTTCACAGTTAAGCAACCAGTAATTGCATCACAATACAGTAAGATTAAAACCTAGAATATATGCAACACTCATTGTGTGCTGTGTTCAAGCGTATTTAAGTATTGCCTCATCCTTGTGTTTGTGTGACCTGCACACATCCAGAAAATGCTAGCACCTGCTCCATGGACCACAGTTTGATAGATAAAGCTTTGAATCAAGGTGCTAAGATGGAGCAAAAGTAGAATCATAGAATGGTTTGGGTTGGAAGGGACCTTAAAGATCATCCAGTTCCAACCCCCCTGCCATGGGCAGGGACACCTTCCACTAGACCAGGTTGCTCAAAGCCTCATCCAGCCTGGCCTTGAACACTTCCAGGGATGGGGCATCCACAGCTTCTCTGGGCAACCTGTTCCAGTGCCTCACCACCCTCTCTGGGAAGAACTTCTTCCTGATATCTAATCTAAACCTCCCCACTTTCAATTTAAACCCGTTACCCCTTGTCCTGTCACTACAGGCCCTTGTAAAAAGTCCCCTCCCTCAGTCCGCATCTGCCTCATGGCGCTCAGAAGCAAGATCCACTGACACTTCACTTCCTAAGATGCATTAAGCAGAACCCAAGTATTCAAAAGTCATACTATAAGCCTACCCCACACTCTACACCAAAAATCACTTAAGACACTTAACAGGCTTTAAACCCAGCACTACTGCCCCAAAAAGTGATAGATTTACTCTGCATGCAGAAAGTGACTTTGCAGCACCTGACTTGCTTTCTAGCATATTGCATCTGCTAAACAAGTACTACAGAATCAACGAGTACACAAACCATGGCAGCAACTCATTTTGGTGTCTGAAGCAGCCCATGATGAAAGGATCAAGCTGTTACATTTGTGTTTTATCAACATCCAGCATGTATGAATTCATGCTTTTGACTAAGAAAAAGATTAGCAAATACTTGGAGCTTAGTCAAATACAAAAGATTCTCCAACTATGCCTGAACGAAACTTGGAAGTGAAGAGGGGGCATGCCTGTGGAATTTAATTTAGTATTTAAAAATACCTGAAGCTAAGTAAATCTGTAATACAAGAAGAAGTCTAAACTTCAGGGACTGTATCTGTTAAACAAAGTTACAGAGCTACACCAATACAAAATTATTTAAAAAAAAAAGTCAGAAGATTGGATTTGGTGGATCCCTTCTCATTTGGGGTTGATTTCAGCTTACTTCAGGGGCTAACAATTACAGTGTGTACGTCAGAACTACACTTCAATTATAGATAGAGACAATCAAGTCATTGTTTAATGTTTACTGGAGTTTGGGGTATGCTTTATCTAACCAGAGGCAGCCATCTACTCTGTAGGATGGAGTTAATTGTACCAACAGCTCCATGGACTGTTCTAACTAGCGCTACAACAATTGCTAAAGAAAATTTAGACATTCATATTGCAGAAGTAATTACATGTAGTCATCTGAATCCCACCTATTGCAATTTAAACTGGCAGGCAACTAAACACCACACCGCCATTCACTCCCTGCTGCCCTCAGTGGGATGGGGAGAGAATCAGGGGGAAAAAAAAAAGAAAAAAGTTGTGCATTGAGATAAGGACAGTTTAATAGGGTAGAAGGAAGGGAAAATAGTAATAAAACAATATACAAAATGAGTGATGCACAATACAATTGTTCACCACTCACAAACTGACAACCATCCAGTTCCGAAGCCATGGTCCCCCCAGGGCCAATTCCCCCTAGTTTATATACTGAGCATGTTGTCATATGGTATGGAATATCCCTTTGACCAGTTTGGGTCAGCTGTCCTGGCTGTGTCCCCTCCCACTTTCTTGTGCATCCCCAGCCTCCTCAATAGCAGGGCAGCATGAGACGCTGGAAAGTCCATGACTTAGTGTAAGCACTGCTCTGCAACAACCAAAACATCAGTGTGTCATCAAGGTTATTCTCATCACAAATCCAAAACACAACCTTCTTCTTAGTAGGTGATATAGTTCTAAGTCTATCCCAGCTGAAGCCAGAACCACCAACCCTGAAGTTTATAATCAAGGGTGCATTTTTGGAAAGGGATGTTATGGTCAGCTCTAAGTTCTGAATTTGATTTGCCAGTGCACTGGCAAAAGTTTGCCAATTCTGATGACCTGCCAGTTTGACTGGACAGTGCCCTCTAATCTATGGTTAGCTAAGCTTCTTTTGGTATTAAAGACATATCTACATGATCAGAAGCGAAACACTGCTCTCCCCTCTCCATGGGATAGTCAGACTCTTGGTAGAATTATCAAGAAAAAAAAACCACCACAGTTTACAGAAAGGCCTTTATTTATTCATGCCTCAAATTTTGATAGTGAACAACTCTTACACTTGCTAGCTTTTAAATAAATAATGTCATATTCTTCATTAAAAGCAGCTTATGTAAACACCACCATGCTAACATACGGTATCATAGCAGTTATGCTGGCCCGTATACTGCAAATGCTACGTGGAAGTGAAAAACTGCATTCTTGCTGTTATCGTCACTGCTTCCCTGTATTAGTATACAAACTCACTTTTGGTATTTGTCATGAACTTTGACCTGCTCTAGTAACAGATTTCAGCCAGGCTTTGGAAAACATACATCCTGCCCCTCTTTCCCCAAAAGGAGGGAAAACAAAGCTAAACCAAGTTTATCAAGCAGACAAATCTAAAAGTTCGTCAGTGTAAATCTTCTTGTGGGTTTTAATACAAAAAGCATATAAGAATGGACTTCAAGCTTTGACCAGACACACTCACCTAGCCCAGTATGCTAACCTCAAGTGACCTTAAATGGAAGCTAAGGGATGGATACAGGAAGGGAAAAGCATAGAGGGACACTGTGCCAGCACCTGTTCCCCATCTTCAGTTTTCACCATAAAGGGTCTTGATACACCCAAGGGTGTCAGATGCATATTACCTGCTGCAGAGTCTTCTTAACACTGTAGTAGTGAGGTGTATATAAAGAATATTTAATAACTCTAAGTAGTAAGGGGCTGAGGAACAGAAACTACCCTTTAAAGCTTTCCCTCTGATCACAAGTACCTGGGAAATGACTCCAGAAAGTGTTAACATGTCCTTTTTTTTTTTTTACAAATTCAGTTACAAGGATTTAATGTAACACCTGAGGAAAACAAGTATTTCAAAGTACTGCTTCCTCATAAGATTCCAAGCCTAAACCAACAGACAAATAGTTAACTGTCCTCCAAATGTAAAACACGTTTCAAGTTCAGAGAGGGTAGAATAGGTAAAATATTTGGATACTGTTGGACAATTAAAACCTCCTTTGTAGTATGCCTTTTTTTAAGATAGTAAATTAATCTTTTGGAGTTAGTACAGCACTTGTAAAAGCAAAAGTGGTATTTCCTTCAATCAATTATTTCCAACAAAGGTTCCTTTTCCCTAATGCTCAATTCATTAATCTTTCCCAAAGCCTGACCGCACAACCCAACTGAGACAGGTTCCAAGACTGTCCCCATCTCAAATAAGTATCTTGTAAGGATAGCCAAATCTCATTTCCCTGTATCTGAAAAGGTTTATCTTCTAGTTGAAAATCCATGTAACAGCCTCCTACACTAGTAACTCCTTCGTAGTCAAGATTGTTATCTGCCCATGGTAGGGGAGTTGGAACTAGACGAACTTTAAGATCCTTTCCAACCCAAACCATTCTATGATCTTACATTATAATACAGATTTAATTGATGTAATTTTTATTCCAGCTACTATGTTCCTCCATATACCCAGACATTCCTATAAACACCATATGCAGAGCTATAGCGAGCTCTGAGAAACACTTGAGAAAATTTCTTTTCCCAGCCAACTCCCCCGTTTCCACCTGTGGATATTTTGCTATCACCGCTGTCACTTAATATTCACTCATTGACAAATATACTTCCCCTTTCTTAACGTGTATCTAAAACAAACCAAGCGTGAGTGCCTCGGAGGTGACCATGCACTTCAGCCTTTATCACATTCCTTGAATATGAACTAAATAGAAAGACAAGTATTCAACACCCAATTTTCCTTTGAGTTCTTATACATAGGTAACTTCCAATTCCCCAGCGTGAATGTGTCCCATGCACAATGCTCGTTATTCCAACACTGGTCTCATCAGAGCCAGAGAGAGTCTCTGTACTAGAGCTAAGTCTTCCCATCCGTGCAGGCACTGTGGTCACATTGACTTGTTTTTTGTCAGGGAATTTTGTTAGCGTGTGATTTTCGAAGGCTGTTTACAATGAACCCCATATTCTTTTCTGTCAATGCTTTTGCAGAATACCATCACTCCCCTCAGTACGCCAACCTGACAGTCTTCATTTCTATATACTCCCATTTGGATTTGTGGTACTCTCTGGGAAAGCTGGTTTTATCATGACCCAAAGGCTGGTCTTTCATGCACCCTGCGATATTCAGTGAAATGCTAAGACAAAACTGCTCATCTTACACCAACTGCTAAAGAAATCTGAAGGAAAGACAAGTTCTCATCAAAATGAACAAGTGAGCAGCTATCCAAGAGAAATAAAAAAATCAAGTCATACAATTAAACAAGTAAAGGAGGTGCTTTGATATTGGGCTACTCCAGCTGTGAGATTACATCACTGACCTTTGAGCTATGTAAGCCTTAAATACATTATAGAATACCTTCTGAAGGAAAGTAATCATAATTACCTGTTTGGGACAGAGACTTCCAAAAGAAGAGTTTTAAGGGAAGCAAGGATCTGCCCTGAGCCAACTAGGCAAAGCAATATTCTAACGAGCTGCAAAAGTAACCAAGAGCAGCAGTGGAATTAGCAGAATCTGTGGATCATAATGCACTTTTAGTAAATAATTGTTTAATGAAGTGACATTAACAAAACACAAATCAGTGCCAGGTAGGAACCACATTCTAAACCTTAATTTTTGATTCTGCTTCTACAGCAGTGTTGCATGCCTTGCTTTGGGTAAGGGTTGAAAGTGGAAGGGGATTGAAGAAATCTGGGAACTTCCCCCCAGCTTTACTGAACTATTCTACATCAGCTACAAATCCATGTAAATTCCAATACAGGCATATACACTTCAAGTTTTCTGTACATTTGGCTGCTTAAAAATATCATCTACACAGGCTATTTTCCCATAATTCCAGACCGAATGCCATTGATTTCTACCGCACAGGAGACTTAATCTATGCCAAAAATTTTATTTCATTAAGAAAATGATATTATGGAGCATCTGAGATCATATAACAGACAAAACAGAATGCCAGAGAAATTTTAACTGCCAGTACCCCACAGTGAAAGCCTGATTATTTGCAGATGGGATATGGAAAAATTGTGAAATTATTGGAATTTTGTGTCCTGTATGAAAGCATTACTTCAGTCTGCATGTGTCGTGGCAAATGTCTGTTATAACTTGACTACATTCTTAGGTTCTGCTTGCAGTGCTTAGAACTGGCTATGCTTACTTCTTTAGACTTATTAACTGAAAGAGACTGCATTCTTCAAAGCACAAACCAAAACCCTTAGGTGATAGCACAAAACAGTGCCAGTAAGTCAACTGTCAATACTGATGTTATTTATCCAATAACTAAACTGAAAACTAATTTAAATCAATCTCCTTTGGAAAAAGCCAACTGTTCAACAAGCACAACAATTGGTCTAAGATCAATCAGCGAACATGAGATCAATTAAAACCAGCTTAAGTATTTGTAGGAGGACAATTCACACAACTCGAGTTAGATGTCTATTCATTTCAGCGCTCCCACAATGCAATCCTTAAGCTCTGTTGTAAAGCAGAAATACCACTATCACCCTCCGCTGTCTAGCCAGCACTCTAAGTAGTTCCACATTTAATTAAAGACACAGTATACCCTTTGTTAGCACAGATAGTCTGGTCATTTTAAAAGGACTGCTATCGTTTTAGCCACACACACAAAAATTAAATTCTGGAAGCCATCTGTTGAAAAAACATCAAAACTAAATTGTTTTACAATTCTATTTGTACCTACTCCGAAGGTGACATACGCACAAAAACGCAAACTATTTTCCTTTCACAGTTTTATTACTGTTTCTACCGGCTTAACAGTGGAGATGTTAGCTCCCTCCCCTTCCAAATAATTGCACTAAACGTGCAGTTCTTTCAGAAATACAGATTTCTCAGCAGCTGAGCCATCTGATTTTCAGCTCACTTGAGAACTGGGGAGGGGAGACATGGCCGAGAAAGCAATAGGAGAGCTAAGTAATTGAGAATATGTGGATAATAAAAAGATGTGATAGTGAAGGTGTAGCCCCCCCTCCAAAAAAAAGACAGCAAAGTAGAAGCCCACAGGCACCGCTGACAGCTAGGAAAGGGCTGCAGTAACCTTGCTGTCCACATGGGTGCTGTACTGGCACATTTCACCGCTCCGACTCCCGAACTCCGGCAATCCCGACACCAGCATCTTAGGAAAAGAGATTAAACCCTAACGCACCGGTTCTCCTTCTTTCCCCTCAAAGGGACCCGCAGGCTTTGAGCAACAGCCGGCTGTTCAGCGATGCCGCGGCGCCGGGTTTGCTCCCCCGCGGGCTGAGCCGCCCGAGGCCGGCGGGAGCGGGATGGAAGGGGAGATGCCGCGCACTGCCTCGGAAACACGGTCACCC
>NW_010269723.1:0-677 GCF_000690775.1 Eurypyga helias
AAAAAAAAAAAAAAATCCAATTATGCAAATCTGCTCCCGGATAGGTAGTGAATATTCAATATGACGGTGATACTGTAATAGTTCAATGCAACGCACTGTACTGGACAGATTTATGAGGCAACGTCACTACTACGCTCTGGTCCTCGCTGAAGCATCTTGAAGTTAATTAAAGCTGCAATGTCCACTTTTCCAGCCACCCTCCTCATTCAGGTTTACTATTTCAACATCAAACCAGCAAGGGGGCCTCCCCCCTCTCTCCGTACATTTAAGCAGCCTTCCACAGTCAATGAACAATGAACAAAGATTTGAGTGATAGGAAGGGGGGGAGAGGAAAAAAAAAAAATCTCCACAGGAATAATCAAATCCGGTTTAAACAAGTAAAAATACAGTTTCTAATATTAAACTAGAAAAGAAAACATTCTTCTCCGAGTGAACGTGCAGAGGCGCTTAGCCAACCCCTTCAGAAAGGGGCTAAAAGCAGCCAGTCCTTTTTATTTCGAGCAGTGAATGAGCCCAAACAAGGCTTCTAAACTTAATTATGACACTTAAAATAGTCTTTTTCCACATAAGCGAGGAGGCTCGCCGCTGCTATCTGTATCAACCGGTCAAATCAGCTCAGCAAACACGGCCCCTGTTGGATTTATTTTAAACTGCACGGGCGGGGGGGCGGCGGCGGG
>NW_010269724.1:0-6812 GCF_000690775.1 Eurypyga helias
AGGCCGCGCCCGCGGGCACCAGGCCGGAGGAGCCCCCACGGCCTCGGCCAGGGCCGGCCTGTGCTTCACCAGCACGAGTTTCGGGGCATTTCAGCTACCACACACCGTGTACGAGCAAACATCCTGTGCTAGTAAACGTTAGCGATGTCCAGCTGTTTCAGGTTATAACGTGAGAGCCAACGGGTGGGTTGCCATGGAAACCGTGAAAGACCTGACTCGGTTCAGTCGGTTCTCGGCCCAGTCTCAGCGTACGGGAAGGCTGGAGCTGCTCAAGGACAGCAGTCCTCAGAGATCGGGGTTTTCACCGTGGGTTCGTTTTCTTCTCGCCTCGACATTGGAAACTCTTAGACTTTCCACACCTCAAAATAAAATTAAAAAAAGAAAAAATTAAGGCAGTTGTCTTAAAGGGTGTGTGCCATTTAAGTTGCATAGTTAAGTTGTGGCAACGTAAAATAACGGAAAATACAGTTTTACAATAGAAACTGAGTAACCTTCCAAGCTGACACTGCCATTCCCACTGGGAGGACAAGGCATTCGTAGCAGGAAAACACTAACCAGTTAGTACAGCTGCAGCGGTTTGAACCTCAAAGCATTTTCCAGCTATCCAGGGCCTTACAACATCCCTGTGACCCAGAGAAAAATGATGCCGAGGCGTACGCTGCAGCTAACGCTGCGATGTTGGTTTGTTCAGAGACCCTGGAAACTCTCGGTAGATTTGGGAAAACAAATGGGGTGAAATGTTGGCCCCACTGGTGTCAGTGTAAGTTCTGTCTGCCTCATCAGTGCCAAGATTTCCCTTCCATAAGACATATAGAGTGTAAGGCAACATACTAATCCATCTTATTTAATATGGAGTTTATTTAAAATATGTGTAATTCTAGTAACTTATGACTAACACATTAATTAAAGATATTTTTCAAAATCCTGGCTGTGCTGAAGTCATTAGTGAGGCTCTTATTAACGTTCATAGAAACAGAAATTCATCGGATAAATGATGTTTAAATCAAAACTGTGCAAACTTGAAATGGAGCAGTCCGATGTGCTGGGCTGGACCGCCCACGAGTGCTCCGCTGCAGAGAAAGGAACTCCCCGTGTGTGCAAAGGAGGAGGCTGGGAGCGGTCAGCAGGCGGTGGCGCTGGGCTCTTGACCACTGTGAGATTCTGGCTGGTTTGGCACCAGAGGCAAGAGAGCCATGACACCATGCTGAGCCCTCATGGCACCGATCCCGGGAGTGAATGCAGGGACACTTTGATAACCGTGACAGCGTTTCTGCATGTGCTCAGCAATAGAGTCACAACCTTGAAGTCACTAGAAGGCTGGTGACAGACCAACGCATGTATCAGAGGGCAAACGTAATGTTCCTACGGGAATCAGCAGCGGGATTCCTTTTTCAAAGGCTGCGATATGATTTAAGGCGATATGATACGTGGGTGAGGGAAGAAACCTCCCTCAGGTTTCTTCCTGAAAATAAGAAACCTCGAAGGACACAGGTTGCCCAGAGAAGCTGTGGATGCCCCATCCCTGGAAGTGTCCAAGGCCAGGCTGGATGAGGCTTGGAGCAACCTGGTCTAGTGGAAGGTGTCCCTGCCCATGGCAGGGGGGTTGGAACTGGATGGTCTTTAAGGTCCCTTCCAACCCAAACCAGTCTGTGAATCTCTGACCTGGACAGCAGTGGAATTTCAACTAGTGCTCAAACGATGCACGTACAAAGCAAGAGGGGATACAGCCTGAAGCATCCTCACTGCCATTCACCGAGCCGAGCTGCGCATGGCAGGAAAGGAACATCCAAGCCTCAGACGTAATCCTAAACTGATTAAAGCAGAATATATTTACTTTCTATAATGCTGATGTAGTACAAATTATGAACATGGGTTCAAAGAATATGTGCGGAGACAGGACATCTTCCTGGCTGGGGAATTCACACAGGAGATAGACAGGAAGGATATTGTCAGTAAACTAGGCATTAATAAAAAGTGATCCCTGAACCCTTTATTCTATTTTTTTTATTTTTTTTTCCCCGAGAGCGGCCGAACTCAGATTGAAACAAATTATGAGTGAGGAAATCCTATTCCTTCCAGTGGCAGTGAAGAAGGATGTGGTTCAGTCCTGGTTCTCTTGAGGCACAACCCTAATGCTTTGAGAACTTTACATCCTGACGTGCAGGGTAAAGACGAGCACACTCCCAAGAACAGGCTGCCTTACACAGCCTTGGAGGAAGCCACAGGGGAAGCTGCCAACACGTGTTTTGGAATTTTTCCCTCTTCTCGCAGGGGCCTGCCTGACGAGGTGTGTCTGAAGACAAGCTCAGGCCAGGACCACCGTGCTCACAGCATCCTCAGTCCTACCTGCAGGACCCCACGTGCTGCCTAGCGTGCTCTCCTCCCAGCGTCTGGGATCACGCTGCATGGGGTTTGTTTCTCGAGTGCAGTGCTACGACAGTTTGGACATATCCAGAATTATTCAATGCGCTGTGCCGTGGCTGTATAAAAGAAGCATGTGCTGAGAAAAGCATGCCCTGTGCGCACCGCTCAGCTGCGGAGCGCCTTCGTCTGACCTTGGGCGTCAGGCCCTTTAGGTGAAGAAGGAAATCCAACAGGGAACAAGCTGTCCTGCAGATCGGCTCATGGAGACAGAGCTGCAGCCGAAAGTTCTTCCCTGTTAGCAGGCCCTGTGAAGAGAGGAGGATGGTGTCTGTTGGCTGCTGCTCCCTTCTGAGGAGCACACCGCTGCAAACGGGGCAGTTTAAAGGAGGTGGAGAGCTGGCCTGTACCCCCAAAGAGGGTGGAGCAGAAGTCATGTTGCCTGGGCTCAGGGGTGGCACTGGACGAGTGTGAGCCGACCCAGGCGCACATGGACACGCTGCCTGGAGCCGAGCCGTGTCACGTAGCTGCGTAAGCAGGGCCGTGGTGAGCTCACGGGGTCTCATCCCCATGTCAGGAGTGGTTTTCTTACGTCCTTGGGCAATTCCTTCCACCTTTCAGCCTTCGGGAGTCACAGAGCCTGAGACCCGTGTTCCTGGGCCCTGTGACATGCCCACCGAGCGGGCCCCAGATGTAAAATAACCATATTTTCTGTGTCTACACCTGCAAAATGGAAATGGTGATCCGAGACCTACTGCTGCAAATCAATCAGTTCAGATGAGGTATTTCTTATTACGGTTACTGCCATGGCAAGCACAGTGTCCGAATCAAAATGCATTTTTTGGGGATTTAGTGTACTATGGATACAGAAGGGTTCACAGAAATCAAGTTCATGTGAAATAGCCGATGACTTGAAGTTAGTATTATTTAATGTATTACTGTACTCTGCCTTATAAAACAGTCCAAAAAATCCTATTATCTGTCAAACCGATGCAATTAAAAAAACCCAGCCTAAATATAGTTGCTGTTTGACAGCTTGAGATGCTGCTGGCCAGCATTTAAGGCCTGAACCACCAGGATCTCATGAACTGGGGCTGACTACCTACATTGGTTCTCTTTCAGAGCCATTTCAGCAGTGTCACCACAACTCGGTCATTTTATATGTGAACAAGAGTCACATTTTACATCTACCCTAGGTCCAGGGTTTGCTGATCAGGCATTGAACCAAGGGGTTTTATATACAGGTCACTGAATTTGATCAACAGCTGGTCTTTAAGGAAAGAGATCAAAACATGCACAACACAGTAATCAAGACCAGATGTTTGTCTAAAAGACAAGCTCCAGCTCAAGCAGGAATTAATTAAGCAAAGTCTTACAAGCTGCATTATAAGGAAAACAGATTAAAAGATCCCCACAGCCCTTCTGCTTTTTTTATTAAAAAAAAAAAAAATTTAAAACAACTGACCCCATTTTGGCTACGGATAGTTCGGTGAAATGAAATTTGCTTTTGGGTGCCCCAGTTAACAATTTACTGGTGCAGCCTGTTGGCAGTAAACTCAGTTTAGGCGGTGTTGGAAAACTGCCAAACCTCTACGCTGCATTCACCGGCTCTGAACCAAACTCTCACGGGTCAGAGGGAAGGCAGAGACAGGAAATACGTTGTTTTGGGATCTACAGGACTGCTCGCTCTTGAAGGTGCCCCCCTGACTGGAGCAGATCTTTTTCTAGAGTGGTTGTCTATGTATATGTTGTGTCCTTATGGTGTTAACTCTGCCACCACACTTCTTTCAGCAAGTCAGATCCATAGATCCATAAAAAGCCTAGATGGGCAAAATGTTATGCAAAGATTCTTACCAGGGAAAAGAGCTGTTTTGGAGCCTTATCCCGCGCTTCAGGCATGCTTTCCGGGTGCTGGGCTGTGAAGTCCCACCTTTTGGAAATACGGGCGCTCCGGGTGGTCACAGCCATTTGGTGTAACAGCAGCAGAGCAGGTATAGCCCACAGATGGGACGTAGTGTGTCCCACACATGGCATGTAGCTCAGATCTGTGAATTGTACTGAATGCTCATCTTTTAACGTTGCGGTTTGGGAAGAACGGAAGCTTATTTAGGGCGCACGCTCTGTACACGAGACTGAAGTGTGATACGGTTTGTGCTGTGTGCTGTGGTTTTAAGGAGAATGTTGTTCCTACTCATGTAAGTACACTGTTGTGTACATCTGCATTTCATATGTTTCCACGTATATTTTTCGCTGTACGTCTCACGAATACACATGACCTGTATCTTTTCTTAGACAGACTGATCATGTTTCTAATTTTTACCTATGCATGAGGTAAAAGGAAACAAGGAGCAGGAAACCACAGCCAAAGAAGAGAAGAACCTTGACTCCAGCCAAACTCTACACTCCTTTCAGAGGTCTCAGACTGTTACATTTCTACCAGAAACTAATATGAAGTGAAGTTGTCAGCAGATGCAAGGCAACTGCAAACAGTGGGAGGGGTTCTTCCCATTCCTATCAACTGAGAGTTTCAACTTAAATATATTTTAAGGTGTGACAGGAAAATCTGAGTGAACAATCTGCAGAAGTTTATCAAAAACCCAACATCCCAAAGTTAACTTTCAGTCTTTGTCGGTAGTGTACATTTCCTTTTCCCAGTATTTGTATAATCATAATTTGAGTGACTCATTCGAACCCTGATCCCACACTACCAGGATTAAATGCCAGGATTAAAACCACATCTCTCTGTTTTATGTCTGAATTCAGCCCTCTTTGCAGTGAAGCTTCAACCTCAACACCAAACCAACAGACTCATCTTCAGCCTGAGCCACCAAGTTGCAGAGCAGCAGCTTTCAAAGCAATTCAGTGCAGCTTCCCCACCAGGTCTGGTGCTGATGGGACAAGCAAAACCGCCGATGCAAACCTTGTTTTCTCCAAACACTTCAAGGCGGAGAGAGAGACGATTGTGGAATGAAGGGATCTGTTTCTTTTCCATTTCTGTGGATCTGATAACATTTCTCAAGTTTGGCAGAAGCTGTGTTAATTTACGGCTGAATATCCCCTGCACCGAACCCAGCACACGTAAGAAGTCTGAGGCGAGGAGGCTCCAGGCAGACACTTGCAGTTTTGGAGCATCTCTGGCTCTGCACATTATTCTGGACACAGGTGCTTTTGTGGGCAGCAGTGGCAAGTGCCCAAGGGAACCTTTGGTCCCTGACACTCATCTGAGTTTTCTGCTCTAAGTCTCGCTGCAGATGCCGGAGGTGTTTGGTGGGCTATGGAGTGAGGCCAAAGGCATTGTATTTCCTAGTTGCACTTTTTTTATTTTTTCATAGGAAAATTCATCTCTGGTGCAGCATCTGCTTTGTAACAAGGCAATGTCTTGCTTTCCTGCCAACACGTCATGAAACTTGGACATTTTAATCACGGGAATAGCTTTTCTGCTGCTGGTGACTCATCACTTAGTGCTCAGAACCCAGGGCCTCAGTCCAGCTAAAGCACAGAGCCCAGCAACGGTAATCAGAGAAATGAATCTTGATTCATTCTTGACTACAGGGGGTACAATCAAATCATATTAAATGCTATGTACAATTTAAACCAAACTTTAGCATAGAATAAAAGCACAAATATAAATTGAATTGTCAGAAAGAACAGAGGAAAAGCATCAAAGTGGTCTCTTCCTATATCCTCTGTTAAGATGTCCTTCCGAGAGGCTTTGACCCT
Organism: Eurypyga helias; assembly: GCF_000690775.1. Taxonomy (NCBI): domain Eukaryota; kingdom Metazoa; phylum Chordata; class Aves; order Eurypygiformes; family Eurypygidae; genus Eurypyga; species Eurypyga helias. The sequence continues at coordinate 6,082 of NW_010269724.1, forward strand.
GCTGTAACACCGTAACCTCACTGCACTGTGATACGGTCTCCTTGGAAAGCTCCACCAAGCTTTTAGGAAGTGCCAGGGCAGTGACTTGTCCTTCTCACGTGGAGAGGGGCACCCTGAGATGCTCCTGTCCGTCAGGCCTCCAGATGAGATCCACGGAGATCCCTCTGAATCCCTATGGAGGTGGAGGACCGGTTATTACAGGCTCCTTCTCCAGCCTGTGTCCCAGGCCGGTGGACTTCTGCGAGACCTGCTTGGTCAGTTCAGCTGCTGGGCCGCTTTGCAGGGGGGGTGTGAGGGGAGCAAACCATGGATTTGCAGCCCGCACATCTGCTGAGGCTGTGCATCCACATGCAGCGAGTCTGCAGGGCAGGGGCCGTGGCTGCAGCTGGCAGAGCATCCAAGCCCCAGTGTGGTCTGCTTTCATGGTTTCCATGCAGAGGGGCCACGGAGGGGAGTGGGAATGCTGAGGTCATGTCCTGCCAAGCCAAAGGCAGGGGTAATAAGCATGGTCTGGGTGTGGGTCAGTTGGGGCTTCACTTGCGGGCATGGGGCACAGTGTAAAGGGATGAGGGAGGACTGGGGGTGACCTGGCCAGGAGAGGGTGTCAGGGATGCTGCTGGCAGAGCTGGGCAGAGGGAGGACTGGGGGACATGGGGTGACCTGGCCAGGAGAGGGTGGCAGGGATGCTGCCGGCGGAGCTGGGCAGAGGGAGGACTGGGGGACATGGGGTG
>NW_010269725.1:0-2081 GCF_000690775.1 Eurypyga helias
TGATCTGATAGCTCTTTTCCAACCTCTGATTCTGTGACGTTTTGTATACCTATCTACCAGCCATTTACAACCTTAATAGGAGTAATCATACTTGTTCCAGCAAAACTGTGCTGCCAGATCAACTGTGGGGCATTATAGAGACTTGGTCTAAATTCAAAGGCTGTGGTAATAAAGTGAGGATTCATAAACATATACAGTTCTGCAAAACTAGGCCATGTTTTCACTGCAGAACCCTTGAAAATAAGGCAATCATCATCAGAGTTGACAATAGAGGGAATAAATGATTTATCTACTTTAAACTGCAGCAAGTTGTTCCAAGAACCTTTTTAAAAAAAAAAAAAAAAATTTGAACACTAAGATACAAAGTAGTACAAAAATTAGCACCACCTACAGCATTCAGAAGGAACTCTTCAGTAATGTTCTCTTCCAGGAGCTGTTCAACAATATGCAATGCTTTTTTTTCAAATTCAATCTTCTTTCTCAAAGCAGCCTCCACAGCTGCCTTCCTGTAACAGAACAGACACTGAATGACACAGAGAGCAGATCTCCATGAACAATTCTCCAGTCTTAGATTTATCTTCTTTCTGAAATACAGTAGATTACATTTCTCTGCATCACACCATGTTGGCCAAATACAGCAACAAGTAACTGGACTAGTAGTTCTGTAATAACCACAAAGGAGTTTCCAACCTTGGTTTGCTTTATTTCCACCCTGGTCAGGAAAAGCATTGCCTCTTATTGCACTGCCATACTTCTATACAAGGTTACCCAACTGTTCTTGGAAGAGAGGGAAACCCAAAACTGGCTGGACAAAGAGCCTGGGACAAACAATTTATGGAGGCCTGACAGGAGAATGGGAGCTAGATGAGACATGAAGAGTAGGAAGAAAATAGGACTGGGACAAGACTGAGTGTGAGGGTACAAAACAGAGGAAGGAATAAATCAAACAAATCCCACTACAGTATATTTTCTGAATGTTCCTGAGTCCTGCCAGAATTGTATTGACAGCAAATACCCACAGAGCAACCATGTAGGTGTCTCCGATATCCGTCTGGCAGTGCATCCCAGAGAAGTTGTAGATGTACAGTCATTCTGCTGTCTTAACTGATAGAGGTCCACACTATTCACCTGGAAGTCTAGCTCTACTACAGAATTAAGTGAATTTTCAGGTAATTGTCTGTGGCAGAAAGTGTTTTTTCCTCTCAAGTTTGGTTTTTAAAGTCAATAAACAGCAGGTATGCAAAGAAATTAAGATGGCAAAAAGCAAGTATTACAGAGCAAGGAAATACAACTGTGGAGGTTAGATTCATAAACTTTTAGCATGTTATACAATGCACATGCATGCATGCTCTTAGAAGCTACATAGCATCACTCCAAACAAGCCTGCATGATGTTGCTGATGGCTATCTCCTGAAGTTAGCCCTGGTACTGAGAAAGCAAAAAAACATGCCAGGGAAAGAATGCAATTTCAAAGTGAGGCAAACCAACGTGAATGCCATGTATCATTCGTTAGAAATTGTACCTTTGAGAAGCATCTTCATTCTTCAGAGCAGCTGAATGCTTATTTCCTACAAAACAAATATACAAATGTAGAAATATAGGAATCCGTGTACTTTCTTCCTTTAACAGTGGAAAATATTGGAACCCAAAAAAACATTAAAACCTCTAAATTGAGGTTTAATCGAGAGAATTGCTTAGAAACTTGCTTTTGGTGTCAAAGAGTGGGTCTAGTAAGCTAGTAACCATTCAGCAACTAGTTGGAGAGGCATTTTATATGTGTGAGGACAGACAGGCCCAACTCTTCACACTCTCATATATCATGTTCTGTGGAGTCAGAAGGCTAAAGCGAAAAGAATTCTGACAATAATTTTGTGCCAACCACACTCACCCTGGCTCTCCACCACCTCTCCAGCCCAGCTCCACCCCGCACCCCACTGCAGGCAAACGCTGCCCTTTCCAACTGCCCCACCACTGGATTTTGCTCCAGGCAGGCCTCGACACCATGGCCTCGACCCCGGCACCCCCTCCCCGCCCCCGCGGACTGCCCTGGACTCTGCCCGCCCTGGCCTGGCTGCGACACG
>NW_010269726.1:0-12986 GCF_000690775.1 Eurypyga helias
GTGATTCTATGATTCTATGAAGGATGCAGCTGTGAAGCTGCTTTTATGGAAGTCTGTCCTTCCTACAGAGGCAGAGTGCGTTATAGTAAAGCCAATCTCCATCAATCAGGTCACTTGTTAATGGATCCATCCTGCCAAACCACATGCAGTGATACCCACTGGCACGCCCAGCCTGTCACCCGGAAACACGGCAAATGGTCTGTCGATTCTCCTTTCAGCACCTATCGACCCTTTGCACATCTCTAGTAACGTTCCACTCAGCCTTCTCAGAACCAGAATGGTTTGGGTGGGAAGGACCTTAAATATCATCCAGTTCCAACCCCCCTGCCATGGGTAGGGACACCTTCCATAGCCCAGGTTGCTCCAAGCCTCATCCAGCCTGGCCTTGGACACTCCCAGGGATGGGGCATCCACAGCTTCTCTGGGCAACCTGTCCCAGTGCTCCCCACCCTCTGCAGGAAGAATTCCCTCCTGATGGCCCCTCTCCATCTCCCTCTTTCTGTTTAAACCCATCACCCCTTGTCCTGTCACTACAGGCCCTTGTAAAATTCTGACCTGTGCTTACACACCAGGGGACACCCACAGAAGCAACAGCGACAAAAAAATTAATGGAAAACTTTCATTTAACCCCATATTTTCACTGTCCTTCCTTTTAATTTTTAATCTAAGTTAGTTTCCTTTTAAAGTCCTTCCAGACCTTTAGCTTTGCTCCCCTTCAGCCAACAAGTCATTTGGGACAAGCAAAATGTCAGTCTGCATTCGGCAATAAATATTACCTTCCTTTCCCAAGCGATCCCTGAAGAGTCAGCGTTACACACCTTAACCCAAAAATGTTGTGTCAATTAAAAACGTGTATGCTACCCCAACAGAAGCAGGATAATGATTGTATTTGGAGTTGCTAATGCTACAAATGCTTTTCCAGCGTGTCTCAGGAGCAGGCTGGAAAACATCCTGTGTCTGTGCAAAAGCTCCCGTAAGCGCTAACGGAATTATAATTGCAAGACTAGTTCCACTTAAAAACTGGAAAGCAACTTTACCATCATCCATTGAGGTAGGACTTGGATAAACATGGTGGGTAGCCTTTGACTTCTCTTCAGTTACTGTTCCCTGTGGAAGAAAAGAAGAAATTGCATGAGGAACCTTCAACACATTACCCCAAACTTCTCTGCTCCTCCTTTTTACCCACATCCCACGCAACCTGGGAAGGTTCAAGGCTAACCACAACATGCCCACAAAGACCACCACCTCTGAGAAGTGCCACAGAAAGGGTGTTGTTAAGACCGCTGCCAAAACTTTGTCATCCCTTGCTCTTTCCATCTCAAATTCTTCCTCCTCCCAGTGCCTCCCGCCCCAGTTCTCCCTGGAAATTGTTCCACTATCAGTTCAAACAAGCCTATTGTAAGTAACTTCTTTCCTATAATAGATTCATAGAATCATGGAATGGTTTGGGTTGGAAGGGACCTTACAGCCCCCCCAGTCCCAACCCCTCTGCCATGGGCAGGGACACCTTCCATAGCCCAGGTTGCTCCAAGCCTCATCCAGCCTGGCCTTGGACACTCCCAGGGATGGGGCATCCACAGCTTCTCTGGACAACCTGTCCCAGTGCTCCCACCCTCTGCGGGAAGAATTCCTTCCTGATATCTAATCTAAATCTCCCCACTTTCAATTTAAACCCGTCACTCCTTGTCCCATCACTACAGACCCTTGTAAAAAGTCCTCCCCAGCTTCCTTGTACCCCCTTCAGGTACTAGAAGTACATAACTACACGTTTTGGTCCAAAACGATGTCTAAATATGACAATTGACATAAGATAAAACCCATGAGAAACTAATCTAGAAGTGGCTGCCTTGAACAGAACATCCTTAGTGTTCAAGGAGGGCTGTATGTCAAGAGACAGTAAACACCTGTTCTTTCAAAAAAGCCTCCTGAATCACAGACCAAAGGGAATAAATCAGAAACACACTACAGATGATACCACTGTGTCAAATATTCAGACACAAGAACACTTGTTCTTCTTGCTAGCTTAGGACATCGTTATCTTGACATAAGAGAAGCAGCAGACGTACTTTTCATGCTGATGTAGATGGCACGAACCGTGGCACATAAAGCTGTTTCTCTACATACGGGTCAGGGCCATAATCATATTTCTATTGGACCAACCTCACCATGAAAAACAGTTCTGCTACCTGGTTGGGGACGTGTTAAATAAATACATAACGCTGCTTAGCATGCCCAGCATCCCTCACGTGGAGAACCATAAGGATTCTCCAACATGCTGCAGAGACACCTCCAGTCTCTTGTCCAGGGAGATCAGAAATTCAGAGTCTGCAGATTCTTTGGCAGAGGAGTTAGGTTTTGGAAAAGTTTGTATGAAAATGTAATTCAACATTCACATTCCATCCATACGCGACAGACTTACTTAAAGGACTTGAGAGCACATGGCTAGGTTACAGCCAACAACATGTGAACGACTTATTCAGAAGACATCATCAAAAGGAGGAGAATTAAAGCAGGAAGATGCACTGCATTATGGTAGTAGTATCTGGAGACTACTCTGCTAGCAGGGGCTGAAGGGCAGGAGTTCCCACAGCAACAAGAGTGCATGGCAGTGGGTAAAGGGAGAGAAGGTCCTCAGAGCAACAGGAAAAAAGGAAGCTGGGAAGTAAGAAGAATTTAGAAGCGTGCAAAGGGAAAGGAAAGAGCCCTGGCATGAAGGAAGAACCTGCAAAGTGGTTAAGGAGCAATCCTGGAAAGTCTCCCTTCATTCCCCATGAGCTAAAGGTGCCCTTCTAGACACCTGATCCCAGCTGTGGGAGGCAGATCAGTAGGCTTCCTCTGTTTCCTACGGAGCTTTAAAAACCCAGTACACAACAGATGAGCAGGAAGTCTCTCTTGGATGTCATCTTGACTGAAAACAAAGGGATGGATAACTTGAAAACAGCTTTCTGGAAATTGTAAACAGACTGTAAGGCTGATTCCCTGCCCCTGTTAAACTGAACGGGTCTGGAAGCTAAAGGCGTGACAAGATGGAATAGCTCTCTGCTGACAACACACTTCTCTTGAAGCAGACAGATATAAATGCTATTCTTGCTCATCACCCACTTTCAAACTTCCTTTTGTTCTGGCTCTTCCCAGAAGAATCCTCAACATTTGTAAAGATCAGAAAAAGTGTGACTTCCAGAACCAGTATCTTCAGCAGCAGAGAGAACAAACATCTTGGGGACCCTTCTTCGTGTACGTCCAGAGATCACACTAGCACCGTGCTGGGACAGGAGATCTGCAGCTCCTGCGCAGGCTGCAGTCAGAGCTGCCAGGCCTTGGAAAGGCCAGAGAGGAGGGGGCCGACAGGTACGAGGGCCGGGGTGAAGGGACAATGACAATAAGGGATTAAAAAAAAAAAAAAAATCATCAAGACAGTGAGCAAGCACAGACAGCAACACAAATACAAGCTGAGAATTCAGAGGCAGGGCAAAGAAAAAGCAAGCCCAAAAAGCAGAATTAGGGAGAATTTCTGGTTTCAGGTCTACAAATCCCTCTGGAGACCAAGCCGCCTGCTTTAGAAGTCCCTTAAATTATTCCTGGATACAGCATGCTTTGGATCCACTACAGAATTCCTTTATGAAAGGAAAACTGCATCTTTAACTCTAATTGAAGCAACAGCAATCATCCTGAATCCACTGAATAATTAAGAGTAACTTGTGAGAAATTACACAACTGAAGCCAAGATGATGGTTCATCATCACAACGCAGGAAACACATTAGTCTGGAAAAGCAGCAGTTTGCTTTGGCTACAGCCATGATTTATCGTAACACAAAGGCTATCAGACCATCTCGGGTTCACATTCCAGGATGTTTCTCTCAAGAGAAGTGGAAAGCCTGTTTACATTTTTCAGAGATGAAGCTATTAATCTCGCTCAGGTCAACGTTCAGTGCATTCATTTACAAGGGCAAGATGTGACACGCTGACTACCTCACCAGCAAGAGGCTGTTGTTGCTGGTGTTCTGCTTAGCACAAGCAAGAAAAAAATAAAGCAAAAAAGGAAGTGATTATTTTGAGATTAAAGCCTCCTTATGCTGTCCCCAGGTACCTCGAATGGCTCTACTGCTGCCTCCTTTGGTCTCCGATTTGGACAAACAGTGAGCTTCAGCTTTACACAAGCAGGTTTTCTACGTGAAATCAGCCTGGGCCTGCAGCCAACTCACCGAGACACCAGACCCACTGTTCAATAACCACTTCAGATTTGCTTTCAGAAGAGAGTTACGATTCAATTTCCACATGAGGATAACTACTAATGGCATTTTACAAATGGTGAACAACGACTCCTGAGTGATTGTGCTGGTGGGCTCGATCTAGATGCGACTGCTCTGCTGAAGTCTGGCAAATACATTTTATCTGGCAAAACATTTGGCTTTAAAGACATGCTATTTAGCAGTTACCTGGTGACGTTTGACAATGTCCTTCAGTTTATTAGCCAACTTCAGTTCTATATCTGGAATGAGGTAGATGGTTGGTCTGCTCAGACAATTGTTCTAGCGGAGAGAATAGAAACTTCAGTAAGAAACTAGTAGCCACCTATGACATAAATCAATAATTCCCTATTAAACTCACCAAAGCCTGAAAAAGCTAGAAGGCACCTGGATCAGCTTCTGATATGGCACACTAGCCCCAGAAACCCCCACAAGAGCAGTATTTCCAGTGAAAAACCTCCCCAACAAAGTCCTATCGTGGGTTTCTTTCCGGTCTCCACGAGATCCGCAGCTGGCTCTGTCAGAGACATCACCATGGACGAAGGGAACGCGACCCAAGGTCGCTGTTCTCACCTTCCTGCCTTCACAGCATTTTTGATGTAAACAGTGTCTTTGATTTCACAGAACTTCAGGCTCTGGAAGACTTTGCTTAAAAGGGAATTTAAGTCCCCTGCATGCCAGCTTCCGAATCTGCATCTGTCCTGTGGCAGATGCGGATTCGTGCATTTCTGTGGCATCTACAGGTAGACATTTGCTTCATCTTGGATTTTTACATGCGCTGTTACGTACTGAAAACGCCACACAATGGCACTAGGTTTTTTATAACCAGAGCGTTGTTCCTTTTTGCTGTCCCTCCTATTTCCACGTCTGACAAGCACCTGAAAGTTATGCTTTGTATTACACACCCAGCTGAGATTCAGAGTTTGAAAAAAATAGTCTGTTACTCACACACGGGAGTCAAAAATATATAACTTCCCGTTGGATTCCAGACAGCTGTTATCTGCTCTCTTCCATAATAACTTCATAGAACCACAGAATGGTTTGGGTGGGAAGGACCTTAAAGCCCACCCCCTGCCACAGGCAGGGGCACCTTCCATAGCCCAGGTCACCTTCCCAAGCCTCATCCAGCCTGGCCTTGGACACTCCCAGGGATGGGGCATCCACAGCTTCTCTGGGCAACCAGTCCCAGTGCTCCCACCCTCTCCAGGAATAATTCCTTCCTGAACTTGTTTGATAAAGGAACCAAGAGAGCCTAAAATGTCCCCTAACCCTGAAAAAAGGCAACTTATATCAAGCTGAGAGTCTCGAGAAAGTCAGCAACTGAACGGGTAAGTACAGAACCAGTTACTTGGTCCTAAGGGTGCTGCTTTCACGGGAAGACAGGGACACTCGGGATACTTCTCTGACCCTACTCTCCCTCTCACCCTACACATATCCACAGAGTATCCATGAAAACACTCTCAAGTGATAACACGGAATTGTGACTAAAGCGGGTGGGAGAGGGAGGGAAGAGCTGATATTCCTGAAACACTGATGGGTCACAACTGGGGTACAGACAAAGTTGGTGAAGTTCTCCCCGAGCATGCGAACACCCGTTTGCAGACGAGTTCCTTGCCTGCACTAGTGTTTTCTCAATGTTCATGAACATCTCCACGTTGCGGTCCATTCGGGATGGATTCTGCAGGTCAAACCTCCGCCTGTTGAGGAAAAGTATTGAAAAACCATTAAACTCAACTCTCCTCCATCCAGCCGTCAAGAAGCTTTCGCGTTCCACACGCAGTATCACAGTAGCTATGTAAGATCACTTCAAACACAACCACCAACAGTTTTGCTTCGCCTGGCAGCCCTCGCAAGGAAGGCAAACCACAACGACCCAAATCAACAAAACGCAGCTGAATTGTGAAACGTTTAGGAAAACATGAAGGTTGACGTTGTCCAACGAAACCCGGTGGCAGGGTTGTGCATTCCACTAGGCTCAAAGGGTAATTAAACAGGAAATCAAACGCCCACGATGGATTTCCACAACTAGATGAGAAAATTCACGAACAAGCTCTCGCATTTCTTGCTTCTAGTTGCACCATCCACCACTCCCAGATCCTAATCCAGGAAAAACACAGCAATCTGTGCGCCTGAGATTTTCCTGAACTACTTCACCACCCCCCACAGAGCATGTAGGATGCTCATAATCCACGTCAGCATTTTAGGATCATCTTTATTGGACTCTGGTACTTCGGAATTTCCTACCTCCTCGATAAAGTAATGACAGTTCTTGAGTTAACGAGGCAGATTTAACAGTCTTTGCGAAATGGGGGAGTAACACAAAAATCAGAGCCTTTATTCTGGGAAGAACCCCCAGAGCCCCCCTCCAGGCATTCCGCTGTATCCACCTGAACGGCACACCTAGTCGGAAGTCATGGATCAACCCAAGCTGCAACTCCCAAGAGCCGGAGAGGTGGGACAGCAGCGGCACCCACGCCAGCCTCTCCCCACGTTCAGCACCCGCAGGTGTCTGCGCTGGCACCACCAGCCAGGGCAAGCAGGAGCCTCTGAAAGGGATTTGGGGCTGATCCTTACCAATACAGCCTTTTCCAATGCACAGCGATAATTTAGATAATGGGGCTGTTGACTCTCAGCTGTAAAAGACCGACTGGTGCCCTTCTGAACTTGCCCGGTTTTGGGAAAAGCTGTTGCTAGGGTCTGAAAACGCTTGTAACTGGGGTGCTGAGCTGGTGTTCAGAAGCAGCAGCACCGGCAGAAGGGGTGTCAGCGTGTCACGTCACACAGCGAAGGCACCATGCAGTGACTGCTACGTGTTAACACCCCAACTTAAACCACAAGAATTTATTCCTGGGCCCCTATCCCATGACAGTTTCTTGTGAACACATGCTTCTTCCCAGTAACACACCAAACCAAGTTTATAAACACACAATGAAGGTCAACCCAAGCAAGACTGATTTTTAGTCCCAAAACCCATTACCACACAAGGATGGCACCAGATCAATATTACACCACTAAATTAAAGACACTTCAGCTGAGATCACCATGTTCCTCTTCACTTGAGGCTCTCCAGGATTTTCGCAACGAAGGCGCCTACGCAAGCGGTACCGCGTAGACGTTTGAGGTTTGGGCAGCACCAGAAATGCTGACTATAGGTGAGTGATGCCTTCTATCCTAAGCAGTATTATGCACTCTTTTACACTAAGGGCCTGGCAAACAAGTAATCCTGGCATATTTATTATTATTAGAGAGTGTCCTGGCATATTCTATTATTACATAATATCCTGGCATATTTATTAGAATAATCTTTCAATTTTAAAAGGAATTTATCACCTCTTTAAGTGGACTTGTGCATATTGAAAACTTGACACCGATTTTTAAAAGTCGGGCCAGTCATTAAAAAGCCTGTCAGTGCACGACCCAATTTAATAAAACATTTTACACCTGTAATACATCGGATTTTGAGAGCCAAGATCAAGCCACTTCCCCCGTGTTCACCCACTGACAGCTTCATAGCCCGTATTCACAACATACGCTTCCCAAACGTAATAGTCTCAAGGAAGTGAAGGAAGATAAATGCCAAACAAACAATAATTAACCTATTTTCCTAGACACCTAATAAAGTCTTCAGTTCCTATGAAAAAAAGACACTTGAGGCATTGAATTTTGACCAAAACTTTCACATTTCTTGCCTAAAATACGCATTAGATATCATTTAATGCGATATACACCCCCAAATTCCTGTCTGCTTTCGCAACCCACACCTTAAGAGAAGCATGCCCAATATATAAAGAACTAGCACATTTTTAGTTGACCATTTAGACTGAATCATAGAATCATAGGATGGTGTGGGGTAGAAGGGACCTCAAAACCCACCCAATTCCAACCCCCCTGCCATGGGCAGGGACACCTTCCATAGCCCAGGTTGCTCCAAGCCCCATCCAGCCTGGCCTTGGACACTCCCAGGGATGGGGCATCCACAGCTTCTCTGGGAAACCTGTCCCAGTGCCTCCCCATCCTCTCCAGGAAGAACTTCTTCCTGATATCCAATCTAAACCTCCCCACTTTAAATTGAAACCCGTCACCCCTTGTCCTGTCACTACAGGTCCTTGTCAAAAGTCCCCCCCAGCTTCCTTGCAGCTCCTTCAGGTACTGGAAGGTGCAATAAGGTGTCCCCGGAGCCTCCTCTTCTCCAGGCTGAACCCCCCAACTCTCCCTGTCCTTGGTTTAACTGATACACTCTGAGAGGTTTGAGCAAGCGACTACTTGAATACGGTGATAGACAGGGTATGTCCAGCTGCACTGGGTAAGTGCATTTTTCAGACATACCTATTATGACGAGGAAAGGAACTTCTCCTATAAGACAGATCATTCACAAACAGGTTAAGCAAGAGCGACAATGCAGACCATTATAAAAAAAATCATCATATTTCAGGCAAAACACCACATATTATTTGGTTGAGTGAGTGAAGGATACATTCCAAGCTCTAAGTCTGATCCTCAGAGTTAAAGTCAAGTATTACTTCCCTCTACACCCCACATGCACAAACACAAGACACTACCCACTAGGTCTGAGGATTCAGCAAGAGACTGAGATGAGAAGAGGCGATCGTGTACCTGAGTTTTGCTGACAAATTTCAGTGACTGAAAACTAAAATTTGTTTGGAAAAAGAAAAAGGAATGTTTAAATATTTATGAAGTAGGAGCCATTTAACTCCTTTATCTTAAGGCAAAGAGGTATCAAGACACTCCTGAAAGATACACCCCACCAAACACTACAGAGACGCTGCCGTGCCCTGGGTGCCAGCAGTGTTGGAGTAGAACCACCCTGACTGCGGTTTACTCACACCAGCTTTCTGATCTATCCCCCTCAGATACCCATTTAGCTGATACAAGTATAAACAACTCCTAAAAACAAACCAAGCATACCAGAACGACTTTATTTTTGCCTCGTAATTTGCTCGTGTGGGTAACAAACACAGTCAATTCCAGGAATGCTGTTACAGGCCTGCACAACATCAGAAACCAGTTGAATTCAGGTAGAAGAACAGTCTCTGCTTACTAGTAGCAACTTTTCCTCCTCAGATTTTTCCAGTGTTCTGAAATACAGTAATTCATGCTACTGCTGTCTTGGAAGGAGGATTAGAACTTTGAAAAACACACAGGCCACAAGGCTACTGGGTTGTCACACAAAGACTTTTAACTATAGAATCATGGAATGGTTTGGGTTGGAAGGGGCCTTAAAGATCATCCAATTCCAACCCCCCTGCCATGGGCAGGGCCACCTTCCACAGCCCAGGTTGCTCCAAGCCTCATCCAGCCTGGCCTTGGACACTCCCAGGGATGGGGCATCCACAGTTTCTCTGGCCAACCTGTCCCAGTGCTCCCCACCCTCTCCGGGAAGAATTCCTTCCTGATATCTAATCTAAGCCTCCCCACTTTCAATTTAAACCCATTACCCCTTGTCCTGTCACTACAGGCCCTTGTAAAGTCCCCCCCCAGCTTCCTTGCAGGCCCCTTCAGGTACTGGAAGGCTGCAGTAAGGCTGCTATAATACCAGTGGGGATAGCTACAGGAGCAGTGTTTCTAACTACCTACACTCCCCATTTCTGGAAGTCGGTAAGCCATGGAAAACTTGGCCTTTATTACTATCTATGCAATGCTTCGTGTTTTCCCAGTTATAACTAAACCCTATACTCAATACACTTAAAGATTTACAGCTTATAATTGGGAAACAGCAATTCTAAGATACTGGTTAATTTGCTCGGTCACACATCAAAACAGAAGGCCAGAAAAAACAAATGCCTCAAGCTTGTAATTAACTCAAACTTACAAGCTTGAGACCTTAAACTTGGACAATTTTAAATTTAGAAGTGTGGGGGTGTCTTGAGAAAGCTATCATCAGCAAAACAGGACAAAATTTCCTCTTCCCGTCTCCAACTCCCTTGCTACCCAATTCTGCACAAAGTATTAAACTTCAAGTAGTTTACACAGGCATTTCATGTGCTTCATTTCATGCAAAAGGTGTGTAAGTCACAAATAAAAACTTACCAGCCCTGTTCATTCTTATATTTGTAAGCAGCACCAAGAATGTGACATAATGTACCTCCAGCTTTGAAATCCATGAAGCACTTTGCCTAGAACCAGAAAGAGAAGTGAAAACACAACGACACCGACTTTTACCTATTTATTTCAAATGAAAACATACTTGTTAGCCAAATTCTAGACATCCACCTTATCAAAAGCATAGTTTCATTTTCAGATTAATCCCTTTTGGAGTTTTACGCTCCCCTGTAAGAACGTTTCGAGAAGGTTATTCGGTTTAAGTAGAATTCGTTGTGTTTGCAAGAAGAATCTGATACATCTGACAGCTCCAAGTCCTTCCGTATGTGTGTGGCTCGCAAAAAAATCCCTTGAACAGCTGAAAAATAGAAATCCAAGCTACTCTTCAACACCCATTTCACCACAAATGAAACCTAGAATCCTAGCTGTCAGTTAAGCAGCTCTGCATTGGTATCAAGCGGAATAACCCAAACCACTAGAACTCAACATCTAAAACCCGGGCTCCAAACTCCCTCCAGCTCCTAAAGCTCCCCAGAGCCATCCCTCCTCTACCACACCCAAAACCTGTTCGTTGAGATTGAAGATCGCTGGGCAGATCTGCCCCAGAATACTAAATCCAACTCGTTTCTTCACTATCAGTTTTAGCAGAACACAGCTGACTCACGTACCTACCAGCGGGTACCCCGACTCCAAGAACCGTGGCACAAGGAGACTGAGAAGCTCCGAGTCCCACCAGGTCCCTTCTCTAAAAGGTTACTCAACGAGCAGAAAGGGCACTCTGGAGCTGACCCCTTCCGTGTAGCTCCACCCAGTACAAGATATCCAGCTACTCACTGGAATAGGAAATGAAGCTTATCTTTCCATACACTAATCGTGTAGATCCAGGTTGGTCTATTTTGTGTTTCTCAGTAAAAATAAACTTGTACAACTCACAGATCAGAGTCTGGGGAGTTGTTCCACGGCTGGACTCCGGTTACCTGTGGCTTTCCATAAGCTGCCTTCTGCTGGAATTAGAGAAAGCAGAAAGCTGGAGACACAGCCACCTTCCCAGTAGTTTTTTCCACATTGGAGATGTTTCTGATCTGGCTTCTACCTCACTTTTTACATCACAACAGGTCACTTTCTTTAAAAAATCCATTATGTAGAATCATAGAATGGTTTAGGTTGGAAGGGACCTTTAAGATAGAGACCAACAGATAAACCAAAACCACCAAGTCTACCCTAAACCATGTCCCTAAGCACTACAACTTGCCTCTTAAACCCCTCCAGGGATGGTGACTCCACCACTTTCCTGGGCAGCCCCTTCCAAAGCTACGCCCTCAGGAGCACTTGCTACCACAGGATGAACAGCAAATTACAGCCTCGGCATTGCTGATGAGCAGTTTGAATTCATCCTGCAGCCAGGCAGCTAAAACAGTAGCGTGGGATCTAAACGAAACATTGCTTTCCTTGGCTCTGGAGCTGCTCGTGGAAAGCAAAGCATGTCTGCGAGACACCAAATACATCAGCGGCCAAGAGCAACGGAATAAAGATCCTTCGTGAGCACTGAAAAGGAACAGAACCGCTCCTGCTCCACCATCTGTCTGGAGCCCCACTGAGCTCAGAGAGTAATTAAGGGAGCTCAAACTGCCATGAGGGCACTTGCCAGTTTATGAGCTGCACGCATCTCCGTACTACTCTTAGCAAACTGAGGTCCTCCACGGATGGAGCGTTGTCTGATCAGTAGCTTGACCAAAACCAAAATGTTTTAACACGCTGAATGGTTTTATCACTCTCAGTCTTGGCTCAGAGAATACAAGTGCTGGTTTACAAACACAGGCACACACTAGCTGAGGAAATAACCCTCAACACGTGGGTTGTATGTAAGAAAATAAGATTTATTACACTGAAAAAACTGTTTTCAAGGAGCGTGCTATTTCACCCCTTCCAAAGGGTGCATCAGCGAAAGCTTCAGACTAAGCGCAGCTCTCCCGGACACCTGGCAGCAGGCCAGCAGCACAGCCAGGGCATGAAGAACAAAATACTCCCTTGTCATAGCAATGGAATAATCCCAATACTCACAGGAAGCTTTGTGAAGGCAGGATTGGTGACATGTTTTCCAAAGGCATCTTCCTGGAACTGCAGCAGCTGCACCACCAGCCCAGCCAGTGTTTTATTGGTAGGAGCATCTGCTTGAACATACTGAAAGACAAAGCACACACGCTTATTTGGGGTAGAGGGTAACACAACATCGAGACTGGTTTCTTAATTCCCCAGACCGCTTCATCAGCTGTAGAGCAGAGTTTAGGGTTTAAGGATCGCCGTGGGGCTGGGCCCGCATGCACAAGAGGAGCACCAAGCGCCAACACGTTTCCAGTTTCACGCTCAAAACACAGCACAGATCTGTGAACCATCATCAGTTCATCACAGCCGCTGATGTTTTACAGAGATTAACTGCTTCAATCTGATTTGTAGTTCCTAATAAAGGACCGGACTAATCGTGGCCCACGCATACGCCAAGCAACCTCACCAGCTCCTTCTGCAACCAACGGCCGCGCGCTAATCCCAAGAGTACCACGTGGTACCATGCAGCACGGCACGCGCAGAAAAACCGCCCCGACAGCCACATTTCCACCATGCTTCGCGGAAATGTCTGGAGATTGGAAATGTCTGGGAAATTCAACAAGGCCAAGTGCAAG
>NW_010269727.1:0-5754 GCF_000690775.1 Eurypyga helias
GGGGTGGGGGGTGGATGGGAAGGAAATGGGGAAAAAGCATGATTTTCCTTGAAACACACATTCACACATAGTTATTTATTTACTTGCCCTTTGACATCGAGAGAAGCTCATCTCTCAGAGAATGATCACCCGTGGCTCAGCCCAGATGGAGGTGGGATACAAATCTCATTGCCAGTGCTAACCATTAAAAGATTTTCCCGTTTTACCAGAAACCACAATCTCCCATGGTTCCCAGACTGCTCAAGTGATGTATAGCTTGGTAATTGTCCTGAAAGATAAGGGAAAGCCTCCTCTGCAGTTGCATTTGATTTTGGCCTGATGTATGGGATCGCTCAATGCCGGCTCGGAGGAGGGTGTCTACAGACAGCGTGGAGTATGCTTCTCTGCCTTCTTCTTCTCGCTGGGGAACCTCTGCTGGTGGCAAGCAGGATCCTGAGGGCTGCAAATTGCTTTCCCACATCTAACATCCCTTTCATAGCAGCCTTAGTTAATTTTTGGCATGAGAAGGAGAGTTAGAGAGTTGTTTATAGCTGCTCCAGAGCCTCCTCTGCAGTGCTGCCACCCCTGTGGCACCCCTGCACCAGGGACTGAAGGGAGCTGCTGAGGGCAGCCCAAAAGGGTAGGGATGAAATGGGGCTTGGGAGGGTGTTGTTGGGGTGGAAGTCTTGCAAGTGAAAGAGGGAGAAAAGCTTCTGGAGAGTGTAACCTTCACCCACAGCAAGTGGCAGAAGCCCTTTTCTTGGGTCAGTGCAAGTGACAGTGGACAAACCCTCAAGTGGTTGTGGCAAACCCTGATAACCAGGCGAAACTTGATACGGAGACCTCCCAGCTTAGTGCTGTATGGAAAGGATGGACAACTTAAGATACGACTCTGCGATGGTTTATTTTCCACTTTCCAGAGACAAATGGGGATCCTGTTAAGAATTTGGGTTAAGATTGTCCAAGCAATCGGGACGAGCAGCCGCTAGATGGCACGTCCATCCTCATCCAAATTTGTTATCCCACAGCCATGGAAGTTCAGGAGGTCCCGCACACCACATGCCGGCACGGCAAAAGGATGAAATCTTATCTCAGCATCTGCTCTAAGAAAAAGCTGGCACACTTTGCAGTTATTTTGCGTTGGGGATCTGCAATCTGATGAACATTCCTCTGTGATTTTGGAAGGATTTAAATATAAGCTGTGCACAGATTTTGCAAACTTGCTCACTGATTTCAGCAGAGATGTACTAGGACTGCAAAGAGCATTTATGTGCAAAACAGCTCGTAAAAGGAAATATACAGTGCTTTGTTCTCCCACAGGAGGGCTAGTGAATTATTTGGGTAGAACCCACATGAAGTAAGAAGTTATTGGTAGATACTATTTTCCAGATCCTCAGCTTCTGTTATGTGGTATACTTCCCCCGTTTATACTAGCTGAGAGTCTAGTCTCTGGGTCTCCAGATCAGAATTAAGCAAGACACCAAGAGGCCTTTGGAGAAAGGAGCTTTTATTTGAGGGGACTGCCAAACACATTAGATTTGGACAACTTTCTCTCAGAGATTTAATCTCAGAGGAACTGGCAAAACAGAAAAGACACAGAAACAGGAGCGGATCAAGCACATTAAGGCATTTATGCTGTAAGCCACAGTGTTTTCCATGTGTAGCAGCAAATATTTGAAGTCTTTCAAAGCAGAGTTCCAGTGTAGCTTTTGTCATTGAAAAACTGGCTTGTGCTTCACAGAAATTAAAACGGAAGCCAAGCATATGGATTTTTCTACCAAATCAGTCTTATGTACTGTAAAGAAGTTGGGTTCTGACGCAAAAAGGCTTAAATCACCTTTCCCACACACAAATTTTTCCACTGCGTCATAAGAAGGATTAGAAGTATTGTACAGGGTTATTTAAATTCTCCCTCATCTTCTCCGTGCACAAGAGAAAAGACTGCACTTTTATGTGCTGTATTTCGAAAGCATCCCTTTAAGAAATGCTATTTTGTGAATTCAGTGAAGCAGCACTTTGTGTTTCGCTTGCATGCCTGTAAACTTCTCTAGAGTTTGTTAGAGGGTGAGTCAAGCCAGCCCTAGTTCTTTATAAATTAGATCAAGTTGGATGAAGAACATGTAACTTTCATGAAAAAAGAGCACACAAAAATAAATATTTGAATTTCCTAAACACATTTAAAACCAATGGGGAGAATACAGCAGAGCTGTACAGCCGGGATGGGAGGGAAAGCAGCCTCACATTTTGTGAGTTCTCTAATCACTGTGGAGTGTGGCGGCCCACTGAAACTTTGGGGTACTCTCTAATGATGCAAATAACAAATAACCATCCCCAAGAGAGCACTACTGGAGATCCAATCCCAGATTTGAGACTAAAGAGAGACACCAAGTGGAAAAAAGGCACATGACCAGCTGCAGGTCATCAGCAAATCTCAAGGATTTAATTCCTACGCGCAGTTCACAGCAGCATTACGTGCATAAATAGGTGATGCAAGGGCACATCTGGGCACCTCACTGCCCACGCAGGCAGTGGGACCTGCCTCTGGGGGAGAAAGAGCAGGGAAGCAAAGGTGGAAAAGAGACTTCTTTCAACGCAAGATTTAAAACTGGCTCTACGTGGCAAGGCGGATGCCTCCATAAATTAAATGGAAGGGCATTAAGTCTCTAAATACTTTTGTGGAGCTGAGCTTATGTAAGAAGTATTAGTGTCATCGGATTGTTTGTTCCACTCGCCTTGCTCCTTCAAGTAAATCGTGTCAGTGTTGCCTACGTTTCCCTGAGAAAATATCCAGCCTGCGCCTGCCAGCTCCTGTGTCCTCTCATTCACTTTGGCAGACCTTGAACCAGGTTCTCCTTCCTTGAGATCTCTAAAGTGTTTTTGTTAACTGGACTGAAAGGGACAACTTCTCACTGGTATCTGGGGCCGTAGGGTGTTGAATTAATTCTGCCCAAGCTACAGCACCTGTCCCAGCACACCCCCAATGCAGATCAACCTGGAACCTTTCCCCATTGCTGGGTAATGTTCATTCCTCTCAGTCCAAGGCAACAGACAGTTAAAAGAACTGTCAAGAAACAGATGCGTTTTTGCACACACTTATTCAGGCTTGTATCAGCGACAGAACTGGTCCTGGTCAATACAGGTGCTAGGAGTGGACCACATACGAGATCTGCCCAGATGTGCCCATGTTCAGTGCCAATTCTGTTCTTCCTTGAAAGAGAAGGGCAGATCCATGCAACTTTGCATGCAAGTTACGATCCTAGGAGGAAGGGATTCTTATTATCAGCGCTCTGGCTCCTCCTTCCTACCGTGCAGAAAAACGCATATACTCATCCAGGCAGCCTTGCCTCTTCCCCTCAGAAAGACTGTTACGGGAAGATATTATGCAAAATAGCTCTAATCTTGTGGGAGGGATCTCACGGTGCTTTGACATTTTATAACCTCCCGGTGCAAAGCTAGACATAAAATCCAGAATATCACTTCAATTTCTAAGTAATAGATCAAAACAAGGTTGTAAGTGGAAACTATTGTGTTCTGGTAGGTTGCACTGGGAAACCAGACCCTACTTGGTTCTTGGAGGAAGAGTGGATGTTCTTGTTGCCCTCTGAACAGGAGGCTGTGATTCAAGGTAAGGTCTCTGCTGCAAAAGGCACAAACAACATGCCTTGTATCTCCAAGGGGAGAGATCACACTGGGACAAGCAGACTGCTTCTGTGCAAGAGCAAGAAGAAAGATTTTGGTATGGAAGCCTCAGGAGTAAAGTCAAGTTCAGGTGTTCATCTATATCCACATGTGTTTAAAAGGACTGAGCCTGAACATTCCTCTTTAGAATTTGCTTCTCGTTGGAAAGATGACTGCAAAGGGTGCAAAGATGACTGTAAAATTAGGTTGAGTCCTACCTCCACCAAGTTCTACAGAAGCTGTCAGCCTGGGTATGCCCAGGCACTAAACCGAGCTCATCAGCACAAGCATCCTTGGGATGTTAGTGCCAAACTCATCTGGCATTTGCTGTCTCATCTGCCTCAAATCAGCAAGCCCATGGCAACAGACAAGGTCTCTTCTCAGCCCAGAGATGTCTCTGACCTGCTCACACTCTACGGAAGATCTTTTGAGATTTATTTCTGTGGGGATTTAGAAAAGGGGGAGAAATTCTGGAAAGCACAGAAAGATGGTAAATCTTGATTACTTTTTCCACCAAATTTATGATCCCAAAGGTCATACAGACATCCAAACTCATGTGGGCACATGCTTCCATACTTGCTAATGCTCAATGGATCACAAAACCTTAGAGTTCAGAAGTCCCAAGGTTAGTGCCTAGGAAGACACATCCTGGTGTGCTGCATTTTCCAGCACACATCGGAGGCGGAGCAGTCTTCTCCAAAACACCGGGTTTGGGAGTGAAATCATTTCTGTAATAGTCAGCTGTGAGGGACACCCCACCCCCCCTACCCCCAAAAAAATAAGCAGCCTACAGATAAAGCCGCTCTCCAGTTACACGGTATCTGTAACAGAACAGTTTCCCTTTTGTCTAGGTCTAATTTCAATTGCCTGCATTTCTGACTTCAACCAGGGGAGGGCAACTGGGCATCAGGAAAATTAATTCGGTTTCCTAAAGCTGACTTGTTCACTTCGCAATCCTAAAACTCAGAATTAATAAATATAATTAGTCCTGAAAAAAAAAAACAACAATCCCAAACCAAAAAACAGACTACTTCAAAAACATATCTTTTGATAAACATTTGGGTGGTTTGGGTTTTTCCTAATGTAAGTTAAAATCTCCCCTTGCCCCGCGAGCCCCAGCAACCACCACACCTTTATTGTTGTTCACTCGAACCATTATTCTTTCTATATCATTAATCTGCTAGTAAAATCACATCTTTTGTCAAATAAAAGAGGATTCCACTTCCAGTGCCACGAAAGCCCTTCTGTCAAACTAGAGTTGACAAAATCCATAGTTCTAAACTGTGCTTTGCATTCTATGCATTTTATACTGTGTTATTAAACAGACACTAACTATGGGTTGTAAGTTGTTTGATCATTGTTTGTTTGTCTGCTTTAGCTTGGAATTTAAACAGAACAAATACAGCAATTCTCTTCTCTGTTTTTGAAGCCTTTCCCCATGATCAAAGCAACTTCGAAAGAACATATTTTTTCAAATGTAGGCAGCCTGTATTGATAATTACAGCACTCATTACTGTATCACTTGAGCCTCTCAATGTTTTGGCCTTGTCAACACTGAAATCCTCCCCTTCTTGAATCGCAGTATGTGCAGCCAATTCAAAGACTTTTAAAGGGAAAGAAATAGGCAAATATTTTAAATCCACGTATATCTTTCTCTTAAACTCTGTTCTCCCTAATGCCAAGGACTAATTTGTTGCTTTGGATGTATGTCACACTGCGCACAACTGCCAACTGAACCTCAAACCCCTTCTTCTCAGAGATTCTCCGAAACCAGAGAAAAGCCGTCGGGTCCCTCCTACTCTGCAGGTTGCTGCACAACACACCCGAGACCTTCCACCCCTGATTCACAGAGAGCTGCAAAGCACTGCCTGCACATGAAAGGGTAGGAACTTGCTCGCTTGCATCCCACTGTTCCAGGGTGGCTCCCACCTTGCCAGGCATGGTTTTACCAGCAGAGAATGAGGGGACTGTAGCTCCCTCCATTATCATCAGCCACAGTACCTGTGTTTCTCATTGCAAAGCAGTGGGGCTTTGAGGACTGTGCAGCTTCTCACAACCCAGAGCAAGGCTGTAAGCAGCCATGGGAGGAATGGCTGG
>NW_010269728.1:0-350 GCF_000690775.1 Eurypyga helias
ACCACTCGTCTCCTGTTATATCCTATTAGGAATTAGGTGAATCAGAATTTAAGGTAGCCCTATTCTTAAAACCGATGTGTCTGCTGGACCTCAAGGGGGAAACTGGAGAAATCTCACCAGGACCTTTCCATGGGACCCCTCCAACTGGCCAGTGTGCACAGGAAGTGTGGGAGGAAGCCCAAGGCAGTGAGCGGGAATACCTGCGGTGCACATCCGTAGACGGAGGGCAGCATGGCGTGGTAGACCAAGGGGGAGCGGGGGCTTCTGGGGGCCAGGAGTGCTGCTGAGCGTTGAGTGGTTTAGCCCTGTCGCGCAATGAACACCATCAGTCAGCGCGGGACTCGGCAGTG
>NW_010269729.1:0-1693 GCF_000690775.1 Eurypyga helias
CCCCCAAGTCCTTCTCCTCAGGGTATATGAAATCCCCCTACCCAGTGGAAAGTGGAAATGTAGATCAAGGGCCACTTAAAAGTTTTGTCCTTTGGGAGTGTGCTTTGACTGGATGACCTTTATGTGTACAGAATCCTAGTTAACAAAAAAGCAGTTCAGTTTTGTTGGTTTGTTTGGTGTAAATGCCTTAAATTAGCTGACCTACATCAGTGTGAGTAGTTTAGTGCTTAAGAGTGAATCATTGGGATAATTGCAATAGACTTTTAGATAATAAACTTACATTTTCCCCTTGTGTTGGCTGTTTGTTTGAGGTAATTCTAGTTTTACAGATGAGAGGCAGCTTTTTTTTGTTGTTGTTGTTGTTGACATGCATCTTTTTTCTCCTGGCTAGAAATGCATCTGAGTTTGCTTGCAGAGTCACTGTAGTCTGTACAACTTCCTGATGATGCCACTGTTGTGTATCTTGTTAGTCAGTGTAGTATACTTTTTTCCTGGGTTTTTAGCTAGTTAGGCAAAGTAGAAGTTCATCACTTGCTGGAAGTCGCCTAAGGTTGGAAGAGTTAGTCTGATTTCTGAGTTCCTTCATATTGAGTTACAAGTCTGAGGAAAGAAAGCTGGTGTCCTGTAGGAGGGCAAACAGGACAACACATTTCATCTTCAACGTGATTTCAATTCAGTTATGAAATAATTGCCTATTTACATATCAGATACAAAAGGTGTAAAATGTTCTTTAAAAATACTAGGGTACCGAGGTGAGTAACGCTTTAAATAGATACGAGCTAAGCCAACTTGTATAGTAGAAGTACGTGAGCTGTCAGGAAAAATACCTACAAGCCTTTGCAAGCTTATAGTAAATTACTAACATTATTTTCTCATGTGGGAATTCTCAAATGTTTATGCTGTCTTGCAAGTTTTATTGCAAGCTGGTAATGAAGAGGGAAGGAATCCAATTACTTTATGCACAAGGCATACAATTCCTGCCTAATAAGAGCAAAGGAAGACTTTTGTTCAGTAACCAGAGACATGTCTATGAGCACGAGTTAGTAAACTGGAAGTTGCTTTTAAGTAAGTTAGAAGTGCTTTTCACTGAATTACTTGGTGGATCTTCAGCTTTCTTATAGCTTCTTGGAGTTAAGATAGGGTATAGAAATAAGAAATGCATGAGTAGGTCTGATGTGTATGAAACAGGCTGCTTTCTAGATCCACGTGAATTTTTCATTGAAGTAGAAAACTGAGGAAAATGTGCAGGGAAGTGTTTTTCGTGTGTAATATTTAAGTATGAAATCAGAAGCAGATAACTGTACTGGACAGCTGGTGGATCACGTTTTTGACAGTGACTGATATCTTGCTTCAGAGTGGGACAGAGATTTACAGTAGTAATTTATGACTGTCCGGGGTTTTTCTGCTTCAGAGCTATTAGTCATGTGGCTTGTGTCTTCCACCAAGGATGCTACCCCTCCTACCGCTCGCAGGTAACGTAAATGAAAATACGGTCAGTCCTAAATGCTGGTGTTGAAACCTGCTGAATTATTCACATGAATATCTTGTAGTTAATTCAGCAAAAGTTCTGCTTGTTCTTAAAGTATTGGAGTGGTGGTGTTAGTTTCTATTGGGTGTCATATGTCTTTTAGAGGTGTTAAACCCTTAATGTTTGTACCTATAAAGATACGTAATCCCAAGCACAAGTACAGGC
>NW_010269730.1:0-6843 GCF_000690775.1 Eurypyga helias
GGTGCACTCGATGCCATCATCCATGGGATGGGATCAGTGTACCATCCATGTCCCGTTGTTTTTGTCTGTGCTATCTTAGAAGCAAAAAGCAAGGATTTCCAGTGTAGCTGGACTCTGAAGGAGAGTTTTGAATTTCATTGGGATGAAAGTAAGGGAATAAAGGGACAAGTTCCCCAGTCATTTTTTTTTTCTGTTGGTGGAATCACTGCCATTCTTCTACCACAGTTCTTTACAAAGAGAGGAACGTAGGGGGGAAAAAACCCCAACCCAAAACTTTCGTTGTTCAAAATAAGCTTGAGGAAGTGAGATAAATGTATGCGTGTTCATGGCACTACTTTGGATTTCTTTTATAGAGTTTGGGACTTGGCTTTTACGTCGATGAAGACACTGAGATGCAAAATTAGGTCTCTGATGCTGCTCCTGCTACAAGGCTATGTAATCACTCTGGGACTGGCAAAGTGTTGGTTTTTCTTTTTGGTAGATTTGTGTTGCTTTCACTCCCACGCATCTGGCAAGAGACCTCTCTGCGCTGGCTTAGTTGAAAATCTTATCTCATAGACCATTACTAGCAATAAATTCCAGCCTTTGTGCTTACTTACACTGTCCCACAGCCTGGAGTCACTGGGTTTGTGGAACTAGGAATTTGTGCCATCAAATATTTACTCCCCCCCTCCACAAAAAAACCCTCAAAACCCACCCTCTGGCTCTTTCTTTGTGAGGCCAGCTCTGAAAATGTTAATTGCATCAAACCAACTCTCCGGGCGGAAGAAAACAGGCAGCTGGATTCCCTCCCTAAGAATCAGCCCTTAAATACCTCTTCCATACACACTTTACATGAGCTACAGTCAGTCTCATTTCCAGTCTGGTTTTCCCACGTGCCCCAGGAAGTGCAACAGCAGCTCTCAGCACGCGGATGCGAGTAGGGCCCTGGCGATGGGTAAATGTGCCCAAAAACCCCGTTCGCTAGCATCCCTGCAGACCACTGACGCGGCTCTACCGCCACGAAGGTCACAACTACGCGAAAAAGCCCGGGAGGTATTTTTAATCCACATCACAATCCTTAAATACAGCGAAAGCAGCTGTGCTCAGAACCGCTGTCGACACACGGTCCGTGCTTGTGCTTTTCCTACGTGCTGCTCACCTCCGTCGGCGAGCCTTTTTCTGGTCCTGCATTCTGGCAGCGTTCTTGATGTTCAGTGTGCTGCTCCTTTTCCGTATCACAGGGATGGGGAGCACGAGGACCGTTACCTCAGACACTGGAAGACACTGCAACTCATAACGCGAAAGACTGGGAAGATGAGAGAAGGCAAACCAAAGGAGGGGAGATAACGGCTGGCGGAGATGCAGTTATCTCTGCAGGACAAGTTAAATAATTTGCTGGGGAGGAAGCAAAGTGGCGATTCCCAGAACTAAACCGCACATGTCCAGTTTAGTGACCTCTCTGCTGGAATGCCGGTAAGGAGCAGGATCGGAGTTAGTAGTGACAAGCAAGTGTTGCTGGGTAGCAGATGCTCTCTCCAGGTAGGGGCAGAAAAGGTATGAAGATGCTTGAGACGCAGCGTACTCTAATATCCCTCCATCCCTGATCATCAGATTTCAGAAGAAAAATTGGCAACTGGCGGATAATAAAGCCAGAATATTTCCCATGAGTCCCAATAATCATTCTCCAGTAACTTAGCCCAGCAAAACCACGGCAGAATGAACAGTCAGGCTGTAACGAACTTGAAGTGCCTTCCCCTTTCACAGGACGGGTGAAGAATGTTTCGACTCTAGTACCAGGAAACGTTTTAACCGAAATACCAGGATAATCCAGGAACAAGCTGGCGCTTCATTTCTGGCATTTTTATTTTCGGTTTCCCAAGCGAGGGAGTGCACAAAGTGGTTTTTACGCAATCTTGACACGTTCCCGCGTGCGCTGCCGGCCAGAATGAGGGTAGTGCATTGCAGCTGCTGCAGGACCCTTAACTCACTTTCACTGACTTTAGGGGGATGAAGTCGAAGAGTACTGGTTCAACGCCGTTTTTTGTGTTTCCTTGGCAAATACTCTTGTCAGTTTAAGCTGAGACCTGTGGGAGGTGTCAAGAGGTCACTGACATTTTCCTGGGCGAGGGAGAGAGAGTGGCTGAAACCTTACCCTCTCTGCTGCTCCCTTCAGTGTTTTTCTTCATGCCACCAGTGCTGTACTCGGCCCTCTTCCTCCAGCTTCCGTCAGCAGAGGGAGTGAATGTAAAAACGTTAGTGAGAACGGGAGGCAAAAGCCCAGAGAAGGCTTCCCTGCTGTACTCTGGCTAATGCCAGGCTGCGGCTGACAGTAAACTTCATCACAAAATGAGTACAGAATGTACTTTCTGGGATGCACCAAAACTCCCAGATGCTTCAGTGCATTTTTTTCCCTGCTCATTCTATTATTCCACAGTCTTCTGTCCAAGGATCACAAAGCCTTCTGACCTCTCTGTTATACTACGGGAAGGAAATCCCTAAGCCTGAAAAAGCATCGGAGTTTGATTTCCAGAAATGAGGTGTCTGCAGTTTTCATGGATACTGGTGTATCCGTAAGGCACCAGCATGTTTTTCAGATACTGCTGAGACAGAAATGCAGAATGGAGGCGCAGGAGAGATGCTCCACATCCTACAGGTCTTGCGTGCAAGGCTTCTTGGTGAAAGCACCCGAGCTGAGGTAGCAAGCACAGCTTTGTCAAAGCTTGTGACCATCGGAAATCTGACCTGTGTCATACGATGACTTAGCGTGATCCCTCTTAACAAGCCCCGATGGTTCATCACATGATAAACCAGGCAATTTCATAATTACTAAGGGTTCTTTAACCCTTTCAGTTATACATTTTCTCACATTTTTAACTGCGGTAGGGCGGACGAAAACATCTGTGAGTTTTGCCAGCAAATGAAACAAAAATAGCATTAACTAAGTACACTAGGAGTTGATTAACACAAGGTAAACTACACAGCTTTTGCTCTGCAGCAGGCCTACTGCACACAGTATGTTTATACATAAACTTCTTTTACCAACACTGCACAAGCAGCCTCGCACCAGCCTCGACAGGTGAGCTCTAGGAACCGTTACGAAGTGGTTGAAGCTACACCCCATCCTTCTGATGGAGATTGCTTTCCCAGTGGCAGAATAAGCCGAATGGAAGATGTGCTCATATCCTCACCTGCTGCAGCTCAGAGTCTGGTGACCTGGCTCAAACCCACCCTCTCAGCAGTTTGGTCAACGATCATAGAATCACAGAACAGTTTGGGTTGGAAGGGACCTTAAAGCCCATCCAGTTCCAACCCCCCTGCCATGGGCAGGGACACCTTCCACTAGACCAGGTTGCTCCAAGCCTCATCCAGCCTGGCCTTGGACACTTCCAGGGATGGGGCATCCACAGCTTCTCTGGGCAACCTGTCCCAGTGCCTCCCCACCCTCTCCAGGAAGAACTTCTTCCTGAGGAACAGCAACCAGCACTGTTTTCAACAAGGGTAGTGCGCGCTCAGCAGATGAAGCAAGAGACGTTTACCAAGTACAGAAGGATATAAAAATTCTAATATATTAAAGGCATTTGTGATTATTAATTTTATTCTCACTGCAGGTTCCCAGGATACAGCTGGAACAGGGTAAGTTTGGTCTGCCTTCAAGAACTGAATGTTTTTTAAAAAAACCCTAACACACCAGTAGGCAAACCTTTAATACCACCAGCGTAAAACAATCGTACAGAAATCACATACATATTTAGACAGTCCTAAATAATAGAGATACTTGATTTTGCTTTGTGGAAAAGTAACTTTTGACAGTTTTATATTGGTGCAGTTGAAAAAAAAAAAAAAAAGATCTATTTTCTGCAATAGGGCAGTTGGAAGTTTGACAGTTCATCCTATGCTTAACGAGGGATCTACAACGTGGGTAAACCAACACAGCTGTTCCAGAGGTGGTGACTGGAAAGCAGCAGCATACCTAATGTCTGCCCTGTATCGTGACAGGAGGAACAGGGACTGGAAAAAACCCCGTTTTTTCCTTTGGGGTGCTGGAAATCAAGGTAGAAAACGTGAGCCAAAAGATGCCTGCAGTATTCCGCTCCCCGCCCCGTGGCTGCTGGAGCCACCAGCGTGAAAAACCCCTCTCAATTCCACAGCACACAATGTTGTCATTGACCAGATTACACAATTCAAAAGAGCTAAATAACTGGGATTTTAGGACAGGCTTGGGGAAGGGGAGGAGCAAGTAAAATACTGGGAAAGAAGGTTTTCTAGCTCCAAATGAAATTTACAGTTTCCAAAAGCCCCAGATGTTTCAAGGATGACCGAAGCACCAGTCTGTCCTGGTTCAGAAACACCATTAAGGTATTTCAGCTGACACTGGTTAAAAAGTGGCAGAAAGCTTCAGCTTCAAAATACAGTATTTTTTTATTAGGAAGAAAGTGAAATACTCCAACTGGACCACTGGATGAAGATGCTACTGAAACATAACCACGAGGGTCAATAAAAACGAAGCAGTTTCTTTAGGCAGGTGTGAAGAGAGGGCACTGCAGGCGTGTAAGCGAACGGCCAGACGCGGGCACTTCCACACGGCAGCAATCCCTCCAGCACCAACCTGCAGCAGCCCACTGCTGAAACGGCAGGAAACGCTTCACGTTCCGGGTCTCGGCTTCTGCTCAGAGTATCTACAGCTACTCCTTTCCCTATTTCTTCTGGAATGTGAGAGATTACAGGGCTTGGGGTTTTTCGTTCCGTTGGGGTTTTTTGGGGGGTGGTGTGTTTTGGTTTTTTGGGGTTCTTTCGAAGCGTTGGGCATCTCGACACGTAACGAACACATATGCAAGCACGCACCGGAGAAGTCTATAGGTATCTTAGCTGTGAAAGGCTTGGTTTTCTTCTTTGTCATATCACCAACGACCCTCTTGGAAGTCTTGCTTCTCCGGCCCCACGGCGCCTCCTCCGCAGAACCTGTCGCGTGTAGCACGGCATGAAGGCATTTCCTGAGTCAGGTTTATTCGTCGTTATCTGCACAAAGCAGGGAGGGGGGAGAGACGGTGAAAAGGAGAGACAAAACACACACATGCGCCCCACACCCCCAAAAAAATGATCGAGCTGGGGTTACAGGAGAAGCTGGCGAAGAGCAATACGAGGTCAGCAGCGAGGTGACTGGTACCAAAACTGCCCCAAAAGTGCTCTGTGTACCAGCACCGAGTGGCCTCGTCTGTACAGGGCGAGGGGGGTTAGGAAAACACACACATGCGCCCCACACCCCCAAAAAAATGATCAAGGAGAAGCTGGCGAAGAACAATATGAGAAGCCAGCAGCGAGGTGACTGGTACCAAAACTGCCCCAAAAGTGCTCTGTGTACCAGCACCGAGTGGCCTCGTCTGTACAGGGTGAGGGAGTTTAGGGCAGTTTCATCTCAAGGGGCCTGCTTCCGAACGAGCCAGCCTCTCCGTGAAGAGCAAGACAGACTTTTTCCTAACTTGTCTTAGTTGAAGAGTACAAAACTTGAGACAGCAGCTCACGAACGCAGTTCTGTCACTTCTCCTCCATTCACCGTTATTAGCATTGGGCTGTTTTTCTTCAGCTGTCTGAAATGTAAGAGCTACTCTAAATGTAGTTCTGCAGGTCCTGCAGTACTTCAGTACCACGTGTGCTTAAATGCCTGAAGTGCAAAGAACTACTTTTTCTTTACATTTTTGAACGCTACCACAGATGGGTAAAATACAGAACTAGAACTGAAGCTGTTAAAAACAGTCACTTCTTAATCAGCAGTTTGCCAGACGAAACTCAGCTCGTTTTCATAGGATTCACTCAGACAACGGCTTAAAATTTGTAGGCCAAAATTCCAGCAAATTGTTATTTAAGCCTTTTAATACCACTATTTAAATATCCTTAAGGCAAAGTGGCAAGGAAAGGAACCTGATAACACAGTTGTTACCATTTTCTTCTCGTTCCGTATCGCCAGTCCTTTAGACACCTGCAAAACAAACTACTGCCATATATCTTCCCAATTCTGTCATTAAACCAATGAACCGTGGTTGAAAGAATATTTCTGAGACACTTTGCTGTCGTACTTGTGTAACACTGCATGAAGACCATATGGTCCTGGGTGTTCTTACGGAGTGCTTCTATACCAGCATCAGAGTAAAATTGGGGGAACCTAATTTGCATTAGATCCTTTTACAAATTATGTTTTTAAAACTGGTTTTAAACCTTTTTCATATATATATAAAAGCATTTCCACGTATAAACCCACAGAAAGGTGTAATCTTGTTTGACCCTTTATTTACTGCTATTGCAACACGTTTGTAAAACAGCTCAACGGACGCAGAAAGGAGACATCGCTCAACATGCAACAGAGTGTTTTCCTAAAACTGAAGTACATGAGTGATCACTGCACACACTTCTAAAGCCAGTATATAACAGTTCTGATTTCTTTAAAAATAATTAGGATTTGGGTTTTTTTCTTTTTCCTCTCCAGGAAGAACAAACTCTGAAATGACCTAACTGAAGTTACATTTTTTTTAACACGAGAGAAAAACCCCAAACGTCACTGACAGTGTTCTGTGTGGTGTTTCACGGAGTGACTCGGAAAGATCGAGGAACTGCCTCGTAATCTGTGCTAAGACAGGCAGGGCTTCCAAGCAAGGTAAGTTCCCTCCACGCATTACGGAGCCACCTGTCAGATGGATGGTGCCTCCACATCAAGTTCTTCTGAAAAACGACAATTATGGGATGATAAAGAGCCACGTGAAATGTTCTTTTCATAAAAGCAGTGATGCTGCAACCCGTTAAAAGTAGAGTTTTAGAAAGAACAGTATTATTTAAAACATTTAAGATTATATTTTACTATATATTGAAATT
>NW_010269731.1:0-5773 GCF_000690775.1 Eurypyga helias
GGCTCATGTTCTAAATAAAATGCTCCTTCTAAAACAGCCTTCATCCTCAATTCGTGTGTTTCTGTCCCAATGTACTGATTTTTATTCCCTAAGGTAGAGGTATGTTTGTTCCCCGAACGTCGCAACCGTTACTAATTTATTGCTGGTGTGCCGCACGTGCTCCTAGCTCTTTCGGAGATGGGGAGGGCATTAGTGTCTTCTGCTTGTCCTTTTCTTTCGCTGTCTCTTCCCCCGAAGAGCCTTTGACCTGGTCAGTGGGTGGACGTTGTGGTCCAAACTAGAGCTGGTTTTTAAGTGCTTAAGTGCCTTCTGTGAAGGACAGGAAATGTGAAAACCCACTGATGGGGGAGTGGAATTCGGCCTACATGCCATCTTCCTGTTACGGAGCATCTATGGCTGAAATGTTAATGTCTAAGTGGATTTTTATTAGAAATAGGTCTCCGAAATTCTAATTCAGATGTCAGAGGTTGACAGCAATATCAATAAAGAGCCAGCAGCATGGCCTTTAGTCCCTACTCCGGCGCTGACATGTGACAAAAATAAGCATGATAATTTTATAGCTGCTTTTTTTCTGCCCAAAACATATCTGCATTAATCTGAAAGACAGCTGAATTTTTTACAAGGTCAAAAGTGCCTAGCTACAAATTGATGAGCTATTATGTGTGCTTGTGGTTTCTTTTGATGGTTCTGTATTAATAATATGTGTGCAGAACAGGCCATAAAAATTCCATTTAAAGGTATTAAAACATACTGGGATGTTTAATCAGGTTAGAATTCCTGTCAGCTGGCTATAGGCACAGTGGTGTTCAGGCTGTCATTAACAAAGTGTGCAGGATGTAAAGATGAATGCCTGTTACATCAGTTCACATTTCGCTGGGATGACCTTTTTGGGGGGGTTTTGGCTAATGGGTCAGTGGAAATATATCGCACAATGGTGGGTACGCTACCGGCTAGCAGAGTAATCTGCTGTTCCTACTGCATGCAAACTTGGCTAGACAGAGAGAGTATGTCCAGGGTGACTAATAAAGCTTTTGCAATAGGAGTGTATGCATTTTGCAGCAAAAAACAAGTATTAAAATGTAGAGTGTTTCATCAGCTCCCACCCTTTGGAATGGTGGGATAACTTTGCTAGGAGCTTAATGCAACTCCCTGTCTGTTCTTAAGCATCCTTACCATTAAAACCAATCTACATTAGAAAATACTGCAGTTGAAAAATAGGTATTTTGAGGTACTGAGAATTTTCCTGGGTACCAAAGAAGGTGATATTTCTACCAAGGTTAGACCCTGTGTAAAGTCTATAAGATAACTGTTATGCATAATATCCTGTTACACGGAATCTGAGTCCAATTGTCCCTTTTTAAAATTGAACCTGAAGTAGCTGCAAAAGTAGATGAGTCTGGGAATGAAGGTAAACCTAGATATTAGAATCATAGACTCATGGAGTGGTTTGGGTTGGAAGAGACCTTAAAGACCATCCAGTTCCAACCCCCCTGCCATGGGCAGGGACACCTTCCACTAGACCAGGATGCTCCAAGCCTCATCCAGCCTGGTCTTGGACACTTCCAGGGATGGGGCATCCACAGCTTCTCTGAGCAACCTGTCCCAGTGCCTCCCCACCCTCTCTGGGAAGAACTTCTTCCTGATATCCAATCTAAACCTCCCCACTTTCAATTTAAACCTGTTACCCCTTGTCCTGTCACTACAGGCCCTTGGGAAAAGTCCCCCCCAGCTTCCTTGTAGCCCCCCCAGGCACTGGAAGGTGCTGTAAGGTCTCCCCGGAGCCTTCCCTTCTCCAGGCTGAGCACCCCCCACTCTCCCAGCCTGTCCCCATGGCAGAGGGGCTCCAGCCCTCGGAGCATCTCCGTGGCCTCCTCTGGACTCGCTCCAACCGGTCTGTGTCCCTCTGATGTTGAGGGCTGCACAGCTGGACACAGCACTCCAGCATAGTGGCATTGCGCTTTTCCTGTACATCATGTTTTAACTTGCAGTAAATGCTTTTGTGAAGTACAAATATTTTCTTAATACAATGCATTCCAATTTTGAACTCTAGCAGGTTTTTTTGCAGATGCTTTAGAATAGGCAAAAAAAAGTGCTTGTTTTTATATTGCAAGTCTGCTTTTGTAGACCTTGCTTCCATTTTTTTAAGTAATACCTTGATAAAATCTTACGTTTTCATCACTGTGGTAGTCTTTTATTACTCACATGGATTCACTTTAAGTGCAAAATATTCAGCCTAGTGAACAAAAGCTGTTTAATGTTTAACCTCATTGAGTCTTGCGAGGAGTTTGATGCTTTCAGGTAATTTATATTTTGTGATTTTGTTACATATATTTAAAATCTCCTCAAATGTGCAATGTCTCTTGCTTTCATTATTTTTATAATGGAAAGTCGGATCCTTTCATTCCTTCTGCCTGTCATTCCGGTAACGCCCAGTAGAAACCCCTTCAGCTGAGCATCAGTTCAGAAGTTGCCATGCGATAGTGTTCTTGCTGTTGTGGTTTTTTTTTTGCCAAAAAGGAAGAGCAGCAGCAAGGATAGTTCCCTTACTTTAGGGTAAGCTCAATGTCACTTTGCCTTGGAAATGTTTTCCACGTGTGCAGCTCTTGGTTGGGGTTTGTTCTCCCTTTTGGCAGAGACTGGCTGGCCGAGGGGTGAATACTGCTCCTGCCTGCCAAGAAGCGGGCGGCTTCTACCCCAGCCCGCTGCACTTCTCTGCTGAAAGCGCAGCCAGTTTGGCTCCTGGTGAGGAGTTTGACAGAGGCAATTCTCAAATGCTGGCTATTTTGATGATGAAAAAAAGGCATGACGTTAGCTGTTCCCCTGGCTGAGCTGGAGTGAAGGGGGAAGGTTCTCCGAGCTGGCTTATGTAAGTGGAAAGCCTTCAGTGCTTTCAAGGTGAAACACATCTATTTGCTACTTTCCTGAATAATTAAATAATTGCAGTAGTGCTAAGGCAGCAGAAAGAAGAGCAAAGATCTGACTTTAAAGCCTCCTCTGCTTCCAGTCGCGGTCCTGTTCATCACAATTTTTTTCTCGTGTTAAATGGTGAGCAGAGTTGTTCATCAAAATGTTGAGAGAGGTAATAAGGTGGTAAGTGGGGTATTGGGAGTGAGGTTTCAGCAAATAAATGGTACATTACATCATGGGAGTTTGTAAGGACAGCTGTAGCCAGTTTTCAGCTATTTCCTACGAGATGTGCATAATATTCCCAGTAAAAGTCGTCTTAGGAAAACGAAAAATAGAAGGATGCATAGCTTTGGTTTCAGTACTCTGTTATGACTTATCCCTTTATTCCTTCTTCTAGATAGCATAAGGGAGAAAAGGAAACTCAAGAGATTGTAAAAGGCTTTTTATTAAAGTGATACAGCTCCAAATAATTGTCTTTTTATCAGTATAATAAAAGCTAAAGCTATGTGGCAAGTAAAATCCTGGCTAAGTAAGCACTTCAGGAAAACTGCTTTACTTTTGAGTCCTGGATGTGCTAATTACGTGATCTGATGCCTTAGGGAGGAAAAAGTGTCTTGGGAGATGCCTTAGTAAATATCAGGAGGTGTTTTTGCATAGCTTTATACAAAATCTTTCCAATAAATGGCCACTATAAACAGCCAGTGGGTCTCCAAAATAGCAGCCTTGTTACAGGAGGCCGGCAGTACTGCACTGGTGGGTGAGTACTGTTCACTCATCACACTTTGTTTCTGTTAACAGACTTTCTCTCACACGCCAACTGCTGATTGCTGGTAATGTACCAGACTCTTAATTTCACTGCATTTTTAAATAATGACTGTTAATCCTTTAGTAGTTAAGATATAAAATCTAACCACGGAATGAAATCTTTATTATCAGTGTTCTCTTACCATAAATGGATGTTTTAGCAGTATGTGGCACGCACTTTTAGAACAAAGGACTCCAATTTTCATGCAGACCAGAAGGTACTGCTGTGCAATCAGTATTAATAAGTAGGAGTAGTACTGCTAAGGGTAGCAGTCTCTACATCACTCGCTTTAAGCCCTGAGACTTTTCGAACAACCTTGGTCTAATCTCTATTTCTGTTCAATTAGTAACGTGAGTAATACAATATTCAAATGTTTTTTTAAATAGACAAGCTTAAGACTCACATTGCTTCCATGCTCTCTTGTCTGAATGATGTGCTCTGCCTGACGTTTAAACTCTGTCTCAGATTCGTCACCTGATTTCAAACCCTTTGGTGCTTTACAAACACATTTGGAGCTGATTGGCTCCTCCTGTTATTCGTCGTAACAGCACATTTGTTTCTAGATTTAGGTGGCGAGGATAATACATGTCATGTCACTTGCAGCTGACGAAGATACGCTAGTAACACTTAACGAAGCATCACAGCGTCTGAAAGAAGCCTGCTCTAGGTATTGCGTAACGAGAAGTTGGGCAGTGAGCAGGAGGGAAATGTCTCCTTTCATTTATGCACTTGTGCATCACAAATAAAGCTGCCAGCAGCAGTGAGTTACAGCTTTCCTTATGCTTAGTGCCTGAGCCATAAGGGATCTCCTTGGGATCCTGCTTGCATATGTTCGCACTCCGCCAGATTTGCAGATCAGGGTACCTCAGCTGCTCGGCGCTGGCGGAGCAGCTCTTTGCTCTCCTGAAGGACTATTTCTCTGCCTATTTTAGTGGCTTTTCCTGTAGGGCCTGTGCAGGAATTTTAGTACGATGACAGAGGAGGCTTTGTCTGCTGTACTACTTTGTTTCCAGGGAAAACTTGCAGTGTTCCTGAGCTAAGTGTACCTCTCTTCAAAAGCTGGATAGATGCTTACAGCCTCTTTCCTGCCTTTATGGTATGTTTGGATACCAGTTCTACCTATTCACAAGTATGCTTGTCCCAGACGAAGAGAATGTTGCCAAAGGAATATCCATCTAATAAAGCTGGAATGATTGCAACGGGCCTGGTAACATCTTGTGTACCTGGCAGTGTGCCAATTTCCCTTCCTAATGAATACATTCCTTCAGTTTTTAATTTTACAACTGCAATGAGAAAAACGTATTTCTCAAGCTACATATAAAAAAAAAAGTTAAAAATGACAGTGGATAACTCGGAATGCTCCCAGAGAACCGAATGTTATCTGGTGCCTGATGACTGAAGGTGGTGAAGCTAGTTAAAAGTCTGCTTCCCAGAGAACAAGACAGCTGTCATTTAATGTGACATTCTCAGTCTTTTGAAGGAACAATTACAGCATGCAAATTTTCATTCACTCGTGCAGCCTGCACATTCACTTCTACTGATACAAACATACACGTTTTAATAGTGTTCAGTAGCTTCTGTAAATCTCCTGAGCTTCTGACTGCTTTGGTCGTGTAACGGTGGAGTCCAAAATGTACCCACTTCTTAACTTGTCTTTTCATTATTATTATTATGTCATAAAACGTGCTGGGTGCATGGGGCATGCTCTGTTCCGTTCTGAGCCTTTGGGCCGGAGATGCTCATTAAAGTGTGACGTGCAGATCCGGAGGCTGTAGCGCAGCCATCCTCTGGGCTGCATGGTGCACCGGGGTTCGGCTCCTCCGGCTGGGAGTTTGAAATGCAGGCTTTTGTAACCCCTCTGATGTTTGTTACTCAACAGTTGAGGTCCTCATGCAGGACAGTGCGTGGGAGAAGGACTCAGGGGGAAAAACATCTCGAGGAGAGGCAGGAATTTCACCTCCCAGTGTGGATGCTGTCAGTTTTTCCCTGTGGGATTACTTGGAAGGCAAGACCAATGCTGGGTAGCCTGGGTTTTCTGCAGCACATAGAATCATAGAATGG
>NW_010269732.1:0-14651 GCF_000690775.1 Eurypyga helias
ACACAGCTTGGTTTCATTGGCAAACCTGCTGAGGCTGTGCTCAGTCCTGCCTTCCATGTTACTGACAAAGTTGTTAAACAGTACTGGTCCCAATACCAACCCCTGAGGAATGCCACTTGTCACCATTGTTGGATACCAGTCACTTTTGGAATAGGAAAATTAATTCTCAAGGTGCTTAATATCTAATTTATCTAACATTGGTTAGTTTTGCATATTCTGATACTCATCAGCTAGATACAAAGACATGTATGTCATAAGCCAAGCAGGTTATAATTATAAATAATATAATTGTTTGGTTTATGTCCCTCTTTCACATCTGTTAGGAGAAAAAGCATACTTTTGCATAAGACATGCCTGCCTGGCACAATTTGTAATTATTGAAGTGGCAGTATCAGGGACAAGGAATCACAGTTGAACTTTTCTAACTCTTCCTCAGTTTCAGGTCAAGGTCAGTCAAACCCGTATTAGCCAAGGGACAAAGAGCTTTCTCTCAAGTGACAGTTGGCAGGTGAGGGTGGAAGTGGAGGATCCAGATAAAGCAGTGGTTGAACTGGAGAGTCTGGCTTGCTTGGTTGTCCGGAGGAGCGAGCTGTGTTCAGCAGTGTGGTAGCGCTCAGGTAGAGTGAGGTGGAGCTGCCCGAGGGAGCAAAATGCACTGTGAGAACTAGGCCAGGGGAGTGTCGAGCTCCTGGGGTGCCGGCGCAGCCGGAGGCTAGAGAGGGAAAGGCAAGAGGAGGTGAAAGGTGGATGGGTTGAGTCCACAGCAGGTGATCTCAGCCAGGATGGAGGCACAGAATGGAGGGGAAGGAATGGCACAGGGAGGGGAAAGGGTAGATCTGTGAGCAGATACAATCTCAAAGGAAAGGTGTTGATCTTTTTTCCCCCTTCCTTTATTTTTACAAACAGGAAAGAAATAGGACTGGCAAGTGAAACGAATTATTTCACAGCCAGCATGTGTATTGACTAACACTTAGTATTCTGAAATTAAATACTTTAGTATTTGACATTTGGTTAAAACTAGAGCAGGAGTGCTGGTGGCCGTGGCTGCTGCTGCCAGCTTCTTACCATACTCCCTTTAGGACCATTCTAGCATAACTGTTTTTGTAACTGTTTGCAACACCCTTGTTCTGTTTGTCTGGGCTAGGAAGAGTGCTTAATCCATTTTGTCATACATTCTTCATGAATATGCTTCTTGAATGTTAGTATTTTATTTCCAAATCCAAAACTGGGCTGTAGTATTTCTGGGGAAATGTGGTCTCCTCTGCAGTATATCTCTGAAGATACCAGAAGCAGATTTGAGGGCTGTGTGGGACTGAGATGGATTTTAGGAAATGAGGATAGAGTTGCAGTTTTTTGTGTAGGAATGCAAGCCTTCCACATTATTCTACAGAGGTTTGTTAACACAGGAGAAAGTTGGTAACATCTCTCCTTCACAACAGAGACACAGGGACATATATGGAATTTCAAAATAATTCAGCTCTGCTTTGCAAACTAAGTGGTCAGATTTTTGGAATGGCTCCCACAGAAAATAGAAATCTTTCAAAATACTGTGGTCTGTGATCTTTTCTCCTGGCAGAGCCAGAGTGCCTGTGTCAAATATTTTCCAGTCTTGACTTGAATTTACTAACCAGAGGTTATGTTTTGGTTTTTGTATTGCTTTTTTTGTTTGTTTTTATTTTCATCCAAATAATCTACATGGTGTGACACACCTGAGTAAGGGTACTTTAAAGATTCGACCTTCCATTCCAGTCAAGGCATAAGTGATAATCTGAACCTTCAGTGTAATTATATATTTATTTCCCATTCCTTCCTGTGTATCTTCACTTACCACTGCACTGTCTGACTGTTGCATTTTCAGTTCTCTAGGCATGGTGTAGGACCTAATCTTACTACTTGGCTGTCAGAAATTTTGGCATACAGTGGATAGATCTAGCCATGACTACCTTTTTGGACAGTGGGTCCATGGTAGAATCCCAGCTTGGATACGCTTTCATTGTTCAGGGGTTTTTCTTTCCAGAAGAACTTCTAATCTGTTTTGGTCATTAACAAATAACAGAGGGTACTGGATTTTACCTCCATACTTTGGCTTATAGAGATTCTGTGAGAATGAAGCAGCAATGCAGTACATAAGGCAAGCCTGTAAGTAAACTACCTGAACACACAATTCATGTTTTAAGAGTATTTGACATGTAGTGATAGAATCTCTCTGCACACTTTACTCTGACCCTCCTAAAATGGGTGTAACATTTTGTTGGTAACTTCTGAGGTCCCTCAGGGAAGCCAGCATCTTTCACTGTACATTTCTACATCACTTCCACACAACAATGCCAATGGACATGGCTATACTGAGCACTTCGCTTAGTCTGAACTGCCTTAACCCTTCTTTCATCTCATTTCTCTCTCTTTTAACTTTGCCTAGAGCTCACCGTACACTCTAGAACTTGGTGGGGATATGAACTGACATCTCTTTCTGTGTGGATGTAGGCAAGGCTCAAGCCGGACCACTGCTCTGATTTAGCCAAGTCCAATTGCAGAGCCACTACATCTTGTGGAGGGAAGGTACTGCCGAGGTATCTTGCTTTCATAAAACTCAGCGTTAGGAAGCAGTCGGCAAGCCTGCCAGCTCCTGTTCAAGCTGTGAGCCAGGAGCCCCTGCATGCCACTGAGGCAAGACCTTGCCTTCAGGCATTGGAGAAATCACCTGCCACACGAACTGTCTTACTGCAAAGTAAGGAGTGTAGCCTGGCAGCGGAGGAGATTGTGTGATCTCCTGCCAGCCTGGAGTGGAAGCACTGCTGGTTAAAGAGAAGAGTGAGAGACATCGTTGGAAACATCAGGTCCTTCCATAATTCAAGCAATTATTTAAACAGGTAAATCAAGCTAATTATATAGTTTAGCCTTTTCAGCTGATATTTCTTTTTTCTGGAAGCGAGATTCTTTTTTACAAGTTTCCTTAGGGCTTTTTTCCTGGTGCCTATAGCTGCATTTCCTGAGTACTGGGTTGTGCTTTCTTTGGAGCACCCAGTGCCTTAGCATATTCCCCCACTGATAGACCCTGGATTCTACCTCATGAGTCCCTGTTATCGAGCAACTCTACCTGAGTTTTGTTCTAGGAGCTTCCACTTTCTTCTGTTCCTTTCCAGAAAAAAAACCCTAAGATGTAGGAACTGCCAATAGTGTTTTACTGTATTTTTTATCTTCTAGCAGATGCTATGCTCTAAGAGATTAGTTATGATCCATGAAAATTAAGAAAGAAAAAAAAAAGATGTAACCATCCTATCTGGTATGATTTTGTTCTCCAGAGAGGGATATTCTTGAGTGATGATGAGTATTCTGCATGTCCCTCTTGTCATTCTTGTTTATGTATCAACTGAGTTTTTACACTGGCTGAAGTTATTACATTAGTCCATAAAGGACCTGTCAGGATGAGAATATAAAATTTCTTAGTTCGGTTTGCTATGATTAATCCTCAATATGAGGATGAGGGGAGTGCACAGCTTCATTCCCTGTGGAGTGGGAAAGAATGTAAAACAAGGAGTTATCAGTGTATACTAGTATTGTTTCAGAATTCACTGTGAAGCATTTTGTCTGAAACATCTAAATACTTAGCTACAGGAGTACCTCTTCAGACAGATTTTTGTGAGGAGTTTATGTGTCTAAGAGCTCAGGTAGATTTGGGGTTTTTCCCCCCACTGTACATGAGCTTTATTAATTCTTTATCAACTGATTTGTAGCATTGGACATGCTAGTGACAGCATACTACTTAGCACATGTCGTAAGTGATATTTTTCCCTGATAGATGGTAGGATGTAAGTATGTAGTTCACCCTCTCAGAGTATTTACTGGATGAGGTTGTCAGAACAAATTAGAGACCTCTCTCCACTGCATTTGAGAGAAACCTTCACCTTTTGTCATTGCTCATTATTTGCCTCATTGCACAAATATATTTGTAGCAGCCATTATAGAAGATTAGCAAGGTTAATCTTATGTTCAGGTTCGTAATTTTTTCTTTTTTTTTTTTGCAGATGTGGAAGGGTAGAGGTGAAACATGAGGTCTTCTGAAAAAGGTTTATTTATCTTCTATGTGAAGTTTTACTGTGACTTGCTTATCGTGTATAACTTTAAACAACTTTTTTCAGAAACATGAGATTATTTGTTTTACTAGTACTTTAAAACCTTTACAATTTAATGGGCTTTAAAACCACGTTCCTTTCTGAGACAGAGGGTACCTTCCTTTTGGGTTTAGTTGACAATGGTCATATTTGAGAAATAAGATTAGTGTATGGTAATCTTCCATCGCTCCTGAAATATGTCAGGTAGCTCAGGAGAGGGTATGGTTGGTCAGAGCTTCAGCACATCCCTTCTAGATGGTCCTGCCCAGTCTTTCCTTTGTCAACTACTGTTGGTCTGTCCTGGTACTTCCCAAATTTAGGAGCACAGACACAGATGTGTGCCAGAAGTGTTATCTTAATGGAACAGTCAGAGAAACATTATCATATTTCTCAGAGAATTGCTATATTAGACCGGTGCTACATAAAGATGTTAATTAGATAAGGGATAACAGGGCCTTTTGTGCGGCCACAAAAGGGAAAAAAAAGGTCTATACAGTCTTTCTCAGTCAGAATTTCTTTCACCGATTTGTAAAGTGTGCTAAACACATTTAAGTTCTTGAAATATGGACAGCTCCCAAAAGCCAGAGTCATGTTAACTTTAATTTTAAATGGAAAGTCTATATATCTACTTCGTTCTTCCAGCATCTGTGGTTTAGAGGTTCTCTGTGTCTCCTTGTGTTTCACCCTGTGTAAAATGTGTGTCAGCTATTTTTGGAGTGCTCAGTCTTTTCTGTTCATGTCATGGTGAGGTTTCTGAATGCAAGGTAAATGGGAAAAATATGTAATAAGGGTTAGAAGTATTTTGAGATGTCATCTGTACAACAAGGCAGAGGTTTTATCCAGGTCTAGACTATCTTGAAGACTCTTCTGGACCCTCTTAGCCCATAAACTGTGTCACCCTGTTTTGGGATTTTGTTGAGACTGGCAGCACTGCTTTCTAATGTCTTTTCTTAGGCAATATTAGCTTGACTATACATAAAATATTCCTGATGCAACCTTGTTTATACCCATCTTAAACACCTCCATTGCCCTAGCTTCAAATTTAACTGCTTTTATCAGTAAAAAGTTCTTTCTAATGTCTGATTTAGATCATCTTGGCTGTGATTTAAGCATGTTGATGCTTTCCAGAGCATAGATCACTCTCTGCCTCTTGCAGTTACCCTTACATATTTATAGATTCTTAGGCTTCCAGTCATTAAGGTTTTCTCTTTTCTTTAAATTAGACAATTCAAATTCTTTGATTCTTTCCTCATAACTTACTTGACCAGACCTTGTGCTTCTCTTTCCAGCTCTCTCCATTGGTTCACCCCTTCTTTCTCAAAAAGCATTGCCCGGAGCTGGGTGGAGTACTTTAGCTGAGACCCTCATACTGCTTAGTAGCACTAGAGTGGTTTGTCCTTTTGGCCTTAACATTCTTAAGAGAGGTCTGGGTTTTTTCTAACTCCTTTTAGCTTTAATATTGCTTCCTGTCCACTATTTCAGAGTACTGTTGTGCTCTGCGGAAATCTGTTATTCTGCTGTTCCATTTCCTGCTTTTCTTATGTCCCTTATTTTCTACCATTTTATGACAGTATAAATGAAAACTTTAAGATACCCTGATGTCAACTTACTTCCAAGATGCAGCAATTTTTTGAGTATTGTTTTTTAATTTGCCCCACAGCAATATGGGAAAAAATAATATTGGAGTTAAGACAAAGGCTTACAAAATGTCCACAACTGGTTTTTCCATGATCAATGGGTTTAATGAAGCCTGATTTTATCTTGTTTTATGCCCAGCATCTTTTACCACCTCAGAACACCCTGCTTGTTTACCACATCCTCAATTTCCAGATTGGCAAGAAACAGAATGTGCTGAACCTTGTTCAGAGCTATGTAGATGCTGGCTCATAGATCATTACACTTGTGCTGGTGTAATTAAGCCCAAGAATGCCTAAAGAGACAAGTTATTGCTGTCTTTGTTTCGGCACATAGAATTGGATCTCTTTGCACTATCAAGGTTGGATTTTCCTGAAGCTTTCAGGAAGGTTTACATCTTGAAGACTTCTATTCTTCCATCAGATTTGATTGACATTTGTTTAGGAGCTCAAAAGCTATTAGAGGGTTACTTGCAGGCAGGGGGGTAAAACGCAGGCATAATTTTCTTAGAAAACAGGTTAAAATTGTTCAAATCCAAAGGCTAATTGAACTGAATTCTTGCTTCTTGCTATGCTTTTGAAAAGGTGCCTGCCTTTGCTGAACCAACAAAACATGATTCAGACTCTCACAGAACTGTTATACCACATCTGGGTTCCTGGAGGAGTCTACCTGTGAGTTCCTCATAGATACAGAGTTGGGCATTACTTAGTCATAACAGATTGAAACTACCTTTTCTTGATGTTTTCTAAATACACTTAGAGGAGGATGTTACTGTTTCTGTGGAGTTTTAGGTGGAAAAAAAACCCCAACCAACCAAACAAACAAAAAATCCCAAACTGAAGTAATTGGTTGTCATCTGTTAAAATATATAGCTTTTCTGCATCAGAGCACAAGTTAGTGAATCCAGGTTACTCTGTAAACTTTCTGGGGTTCTCACAATCTGATTTGAGGATAGGTGGGTCGCAGCCCTTGTCATGTTGTTAAATGGTACACTGATTTGATCACATATGCCAGTGCTGATGCTGGCTTTGGTACAGTCCATCTGACTTCAGTTATGCCATGGGCACTGCCGCCAGGTTGCCTAACTATTGTTTAAATGAATTCCTGCCATCTTGCTTAAGATAGCTTCTCTTGTGTTTAACGGGGTCAAGCTACTTGTTTTCTCAACTTTATTCTCACGGTGATGTGCCGTGAGACTCTTGGCATGTTTGTAGGATGGCTGTCTCCCTCATCTTCCTCAAACGCTTCCCTCCTAAAAACATATGTGCTGTACAATTAATGAGTTTATTCTGAATGTGGGTTGTTTTGGGTTTTTTTTTCCCCCTACGGCTCTTTTTTGATACTTAAGTCCTATCCTAGTTCAGAGAAGGATCTTGCCTACTCAGATGTTCATCTCCCTACTGAGTTTTTAATTCCCTTGCCTGTAAAACTAACACCACAAATCCTTATTGCCTCTTTCCCAACTGTTCTTGAGAAATTCTGCTTTCCTCATCATTAAATTGGTAATTATTTTTTTTATTATGGTATTCCACCTCTCTCTCTTTCTTCTCTGTCTGTGGTATGCCAAGAGATCTATATTTAAATATCATTTAAAAGTAGTTAATTACATTGGAAGAGACAGCATAAATCCAGCTAAGAGTCTGATTTCATTAACAAAATCAGCAATGATTTCCTCTGTCATCACCTATCTGAAATATATTATGCCTTGCAATAATAAGTATGTCTTGGAGGGCACACTCTTTCAAACCTGTGCATAACTCTCAGAATAATTAGAATAGCATGCAAATTATTCTAATGATATGCAA
This sequence comes from Eurypyga helias, assembly GCF_000690775.1. NCBI lineage: Eukaryota > Metazoa > Chordata > Aves > Eurypygiformes > Eurypygidae > Eurypyga > Eurypyga helias. The sequence continues at coordinate 7,553 of NW_010269732.1, forward strand.
CATACAGGTAGGAAATGTGAAAGCTGTAAACTGTGGTCCTTTAACAAGGGACCTGATTTATTATGCCATCGGGAAGACTTCATCAAAACTGATGCTGTGATCTCGGGAACCACTGATGGCCTGAGACTGTTTTAACACATTAAAACTGAAGCTTGTGATGTATTTGGTGTGATCCAGGACAGTTCAGGGTCACATCCATTCTGACAGGAGACGTGTATCATCGGTAATCTGTTTCCATTTGCCAACTGTGCAAATCCTGGTCCTGTTTGAAGCTGTTGTACTATATAATGGGAAAAGCCCTGGATCCGATGATGATCCAGTTATGTAAGTCAGTGCAGAAGATCTGTCTGTTCACTTATAGCATTTTCTTCACATGGGAATTTTGCAGGGAGAACAATTTGATGCTAGTCAAAATACTTTCTGGAGTCCTTAGCAAAGTCAGTGTGTGGGAAATTGAATTGGTGGATTCCTTCATGTAGATTTTAGCTCAGAATCCACATTGAGCAAAATCGCAGTCTGGTTAGATCACCCCAAGCATCTTTCCATTCAGTTCGTCTTGATCCCAATAAATAGTTTCTTATCAAAAAAGTGTATGAGATTCATAAAATTAATTTATAATTGCTAAATGACTTCTGGAATAAATTTCCTGTGTTAGATCATCACCAGTGATGTGCAGAAACTGACAGCCTTTGAAGTGATAGCACTTCATCTCATCTTTTTAATTTGTTTGTTTATTTTTAAAGCCAAAGCCATAGGATTTGCATTATCAGGTGATATTCTGATGTGGCTAGGCAATGCCAGCCTTGTAGCTTACTATAAGCTCTGGAAATAATAGCAAACACTTGGTGCAACTTGACGCCATGAACTATGTCAGGATTGCTGTAACCTAGGTGTTTCAGCCACTTCTTTTGTCTGATTCAAGGTGCCTGCTGTCTGCTCTGTAATTGCTGTAAAGTTAGGAAATACATTCTGGTGTTTGTAAGTATCTCTCTGGGTAGTGAGCTTCATTGTTTTGTCTCTAATAATTTGAAATTAAGATCCATCTTTGCCTTCATGCCTTCTTAGTTATGTTGATTCCAGTTTGAATTTTCTGGGAGTAATAGCAAACAAACATCTGTATCAGGTTTACGTATTCCTTTTTCTTTCTACTGTTTCCTGCTATTGCCTGCAATGTACAGATGTAACACCACTGGGAGAAAAGTTTACTATGCAATTATTTCATGTCCCTTGTACTGTTTGGTGTAAGTACTATAGTTGGTATTGGATAGTATTAGTTATGGTTTATATTGCAATTTCTGAAACCTACCGTTCAAAGTAGTGTTTCTTAGATGTTCATCCCCATCATCACACTGCATTTTCATGGTTTGCTACCAGCGTTTGTCCTGAGTCTGTGTCCGTGACTCCAAGCTTTTGTGCTGTGAGGAGATCTCTGGCTTTTCTTTTGACAAACACTGTAGTATGACCATTTTGCAGTGTGCAGTTCTACTTGCTGGACTAAATTCATACCAGATGAAAATGTGCCGATCGATAGGTTTTGTGAAAACTGCAGAGTAGACATTTTAATTAATAGCTGCAAATAAACATTCATTGATACTGGAATGCACATTGCCTGTAGCATGTGCAGGGTTAGAAATTTATATCCTTAGAAGGCTAAGTCACTTCTTGAATGAATATAAATATCTGCATAAAAAAATTACAAAATGAAGACAATAAAATGTGCACCTTCGAAGTTCATCGTTGTTCTAGTTTGGACCTCTTGCCCCTGCTATCTCTCCACTTTTCCCAAGTTATTTTCTTCCTGAATATTAATTACGAGTAAGGCTTCTCCATCCTTCCAACTTCCTATGTTGCACTCAGAAGTATCATTTTAGCTTTAAAGTGTTAGTGTATAAATTATGTCATAAGGGTATTGTTTTCCTAATTATGTAGTATTTTCTATTTAACAGTAGATTTCTAATGTGCTTGTCATTCACATCTGATTTTCATAGTATTAGTGTCACAGTTGCCATTGCAGGACCTGATTATTTGGTGCTGAAAGAATTTACTATATGCTGAATGTGTTGGAGAGTCACTTGTGCTTGACTGAAAAATTGATGCAAGTCTGGAAGATGAAGATCCTGTCTTTTCATACCTTTGTTGTTATTTACCAGTATTATTTCATGGGTTTGTACAAAGAGTCTGCAATTTTTTAGTGAGTAATTAGATGATAGTTGATTAACAAATCAAAAGCCATTTCCTGGTGCTTGTGAAAAGTGTGGTGAAAGGACCCAGTCTTCATACTAAACTCAAAAAGCAGAACAGTACAAGCAGCAGTTAATACTGTTTACAGAGACAAAGCTTTTCAGAGATCCTGAGTTGTTAAATTCTAAATCTCTGGCAAGTTCAACAGCACATGGATTCCTAAGTTATTCTGAAAGTGTCCTATATTTCCTAAACCTTCTGGACAGTCTTGAAAATTTTGCTCTTAGTCCTTATCGATTGCCTTACTACCACGTATATATTTTCTCTTGAAACTTCAGGAGAAATCAATAATCAGTCTAAACAAGGATTCTGCAGACACACAGTAATAAGAACTTAAGTTTTTTTGGCTTGGTTGCTATTTATAGTTTGTGTTGTGTGAAGATTATACTTTCTTGCAGCTTTGTCACATTGCAAGAGTCTGTGACCTTCATTTTAGCACCTTCTAGACATTTAAGTTTCACAACTTTTTAATTTAAGTCTTGCTGTATAGCTCAGTAAGCTATGAATTCCCCGTGTAGCCATTTTTGGTTTACGTTTGAGAAACTTGAGCATGTAAGGTCTGTAACGTGTTGTAACAGGAAAAATACCACATACTTAAAGGATATAATTGCCAGTAACCGAGGAGATTTATGAAGTAATCTCAGTTTGTATCAATAGTATATACATCATAGGAAACTTCTGATTTTCATCATTTCAATTTCCTTTTTTCTTTTCCTGTGGGCTGCGTGCTATCATTAAGAATCCCCTGGTGTCTAAGGGATGCCTAGGTATGGTGGTTTATAGTAAACATAATAGTTACGATAGTCAGCCTGGTGGGTTTGCATAGAACTGGACAGTTTTATTCTTTGAGACCCAGCCTTTTGGTGACAATGATCCACAGGGGACAGAACGGCACACCAGCCTCCTCAAACTGTAACTGTCCAGTGGCAAGCTCTGAGTTGGATTCAGCCAGACCATACCTTTCCCACAGCTAAAATAGAACCTTCTAGTACCCTGTCTTCAGCTTCTGCTCCAGAAGAGTACAGGCCTCTGAAGGCCTTGTCATCCCCATGTGGCTGCCTCACACATCCTAGGACATCTAAAATCACCTACATTTAGGGTCTTGTCCCAGGTGTTTTCTAATGTTAGGGGGGGAAACATCTGTTTAGAACCAAACCACCTGCAAGCAGTCAGATGTTTCATCAATGATTATCAGTCTCCCATCAGTTTTTAGCTGTAGTAATGCACTGGCTCAATTTGCTCGAGATTTCAATGTCGTCTTGAAATCTGGGAGATACTGAGCAAATGTGGATGTCACTTGGTTCACAGTTTCTACCTCTTCATATACATACCTGTATTGGAAGCTTCATGTGGCTCTGTCAACTTGCATTCTTTTTTTTCAATAGGTTGTATGCAACAACATGATAAGATCTGATCCAGAAACAGATGAAACATTGAACCAATGGAGAGTAAAATAAAGTTTCATCATCTTCTGCATCAGATTTTATTCCTAGTGGTAAATTTATATTTGAAGACAAAGACCTTATTATTCTCCAAGTAGTCTTATTTCAAGGATATACCTGTCTGCACCTACTGCTGCTGTATTGAAAGTGGCCATAATAGCTCAAAAGATATTTAATTAAGGAGAGATTTCAAAAAGCAGATTGAGATTTCTGGATTTCTTTAGAGTTTGTTATCTCTACAGAATAGACTTGCTTGAAAACATGAGTTCTTGGGTCTGTTTCCTTGAACCGACTCCGCTCACACAGGTTTGTAGTTACCTCTTTGCTACTGAATTCATCAGGGTCAGCACGCAGGTTTAGTACTGTGAAATGAAGCTGTGCAATTTTTAGCTCTCTCCTTGATACAGATCTGGTTTATGCCAGCTAACACTATTCCAGAGCTACAGGACCTAAATGAATTGAAAAATTCTCTCCTCACTTTAAGGGTAGTATGAACAATTATTTAAATGTTACACATGCTATTGCATAGCTATCTTCTTTTCTTTGTTAATATGAATATTATATTTTGTAACTATTCCTTATAATGGTGTTGCCAGGAGTGTGCTTAACAGACTTCGAGATTAGTTCACATTATTATTAGAGCAAGCTATTGTGATTGATTGTGTATCCATTATATTCAGTATTTTAGGCAGATGCCTGTTCTAAAAGCACTGTTAGATTTGTTGTTAGTGTTAATTTCTCCTTTTTAAAAACTGAAGGCATTTAGGAGAGGATTATTCATTAAGGAAGAGTTTCAAAATACTTTAGTCAACTACTGAATATAGGGATCTAAGAGGTATTGCACTTAAAACTGACTTTACTGCATTGGCATCACTCCTGTTGACTTCCTTGGCATCAAAATCTTCCCCAGGAATTCTCTTGCTGTGCGTGTCTTGCTGGATACCAATTTGCAGCTGTGGTTTAAGGCTGCTGCCAAATCTGTTGACATGGGTTCTCTATAACTATGTGCTGCAGAGTTATAAGGCTGAGCTGTCAGTGTGGCCTTTGGTATCAAGAGAGGATAAAATAGCCTGATCTAATAAGCTGAGCAGAGACTCAGTGCACAGAAGTTGCATATCTTGGTTGTGCTTTTGGTTTCTGAGAAGTCAATGAAATCTTAGATTTGTCAAACTCCATGGCAAAACATCTATTCATTTTTAATTCCATCTATAACATTTCTGCATTGAGTGTCTTTACACTGGGTTAGTAGATTCCTTGCATATGTTCCAGGAAAGTACACTTACTCTCTGGCAGACTATTGAGAAAGTACTTTGATATGGAATGCCAGCAGAAATTTTAAAACAAGCCAATAAAATATGGATTAGAATATATCACAAAGGATATTTATTCAAGATTTTTAAAGGAAGCAAAAAATAAAATCACTGAGTAACTCTGGGCTGTTGCTTAAGTTGGCCTTCTTGCCTGAGAAATGGGGGAAGGGTTAAAAATAGGACACAATTTTTGAAAAGGTGACCAGGGAGATGCAGGGAATGGAGTCCCCCAGGCATCTCTTACTGGGCATGTGCTCTCTCACATTTTTACCAATGGTCTGGAAAAGGGGGTGGGAAGAAATAGGTGACAATATGTTTTAACAATACTGAATTCTTCAGATTAGTGAAAAAATAGTTCTGGACAGCAAGTATTGCAGAACTTTCTCGTAGGTAGTGTGTAATGCTCATAAGACAGATTTCTGAAACGGTGAACTCTGGCAAGAAGGCAATTAGTAGAATGCTAACAATCTTTTTGAAAGCAACAGGAAACAAGACAAAGCATTGTTTGCAGTTCTTCACAGAGAGGTTGGTGAAGCACTGGAACAGGTTGCCCAGAGAAGCTGTGGATGCCCCATCCCTGGAAGTGTTCAAGGCCAGGCTGGATGAGGCTTGGAGCAACCTGGTCTAGTGGAGGGTGTCCCTGCCCATGGCACTGGGGTTGGAACTGGATGGGCTTTAAGGTCCCTTCCAACCCAAACCATTCTGTGATGCTATGTATAAATCCATAGTGTGACCTCAAGTGTCACAGGCAATTTTAATTCTCTTCCTCTGCATCTCATAAAGATGTTACTGAAATTTGAAGAGTGATAAACAAGTTGAGGATTAAAATATAGACTTTTTAGATTTAGTCTGTGAAAGGACAAGAACATTGGACTAGACGAATTAAATAGATTAAGATTCTTCATCTTGGGAAGAGACAAGTGGAGAGGCAAAAGTCACGTAAGTACAGAAAATTGAGTGGTGTAATTGGTTGAGTCAGAAAACTAAGCAGACAAAGTAAATTGTCAAATAAAATTATTGGGCAATTTTATAACAAAAAAAAGGAATTCTTTTTTTTTTACAGATTAAATCAATTATCAAAATTCACAATTCATTTCCACTGCATTTGTGGGTTCAAAAATGATGAGCAAATTCATAATTATCCCCTAATTGCTGTTAAATATGATAATAGAATCTCAGGCTCATGAAAACTCAAAGCCACCAATTGCTGGAAACTGTGAGAATATACTGAGGAAAGTATCGTTCTTTGTTTTTAGAATCTTTGCCTAATTATCTGCTACTTAGGATTGCTACAGTTGAGGTATAGAGCTAGAAAATGTACTGTCTACTACAGATGTTATTACAAATAATAATATTTTTGTGAGTGTACAGTTCAGCAGAGCACCTAATGTGTAACTACTGTAACTAGTGATCTCTGAATCATTTCAGGCATAAGTAGGAAATCTGCTGTATTTGATTTTGATGCCAACAACAGCTTAATTACATGTGTCTTCACTTTCTTGGCCCTTTAAATGCACAGTCTCCAATGCTACCTCTTTCTTCTCCAATAAACTTTATGATAACATGTAAAAAGTCAACAGTAAGTTCATGCACAATGGAAATTACCCATGCATCCACTGATCATTTAAGTTGGTTAAAATTGTTGCACTTTGTCATGATGTTCAGTCAGTCACCCATACCCCAATGCTTGGTTTTGAAGTGCTGCACTAAAGCATCCACGTTACCACTCTCCACAGACAGCAAATCTGCTTTTGCTTTCGGTTATTCCAATCCTGAGACTCTTTCTCTATCTTTTTTGTTGTATGTTTAGGGATGAATGAAATGCTTTTTGTTTTCTTCACTTTCATTTTTAGACAAGATATCACTGCATTTTTTAAAATTTGTTCTCCCAATCTTCTACTAACCTTGGGCTATTTGAAGACTCTTGGTTTTTATCATTCATAGGCCAAAGAATGGGTCAGTCTGACTCAGCATTATTAGTACTTTACTATTATTGCTGTCATCTACTACTCACTGTTTGCATTAAGGATAGTAGGTGACAGTGCTGAAGTTCAACAAGGCCATGTGCAATGTCCTGCACATGGGGCAATCCCAAGCACAAGGCTG
>NW_010269733.1:0-1344 GCF_000690775.1 Eurypyga helias
TCCAACCCTAACCATTCTATGAATTCTATGAAAGTTTTTCTATGCAAGCATAGCATCACAGTGAAGCCGACCAAGCCTTTAAACAGCAGCAACATTAAAATCTCCTCAAAATCCTTTACCTTTCTGGGTACCCCATTGATGTGAAGTTTCACCATGTATTTGCCACATGGATTATACTCTGGTTCTCCTTTCTTATTCTGAGGGTAAATTATACTGTAAAAAAAGAGGAAATTGTGACATAAATTACTTGGCTGTACATACACTGATAGAAGTAGGATTAACAGTCTCTTTCCAGAATTTACACTGAACATAAATCTGGAATTTTTAATGAAAGAGCAACTCAAACTTAGTAAAAACGACAATAATGTTTAAATAGGTCTTATTTTTCAAGGCCTTGCTCTTGCTGTAGTAAGAACATAAGTAACCTAATTGTTTCTTCAACAGAAGCAAGGCAAACAAATTTATCTTACTATTAAGCAAACTGTATTTACATATCTGTAATATAAATACAGTATTTGCCTAAATGACAAGTCAAACATTTGAAGAAGGAGAAGACAGTGCAGAACTCACTGCTCTTGAAAAAGAATAAAAGCTCAGTTCTAACGAGTACAGGTTAAATAAAAAAAAAAATCATCCAGGAACAGCATTCACACACAGATCTGGTGACGGGCTCCTGGCAGAGTCTGCCAAACCCCCGACAGATTTATCACTGGACACCAGTCAAGTGCAACTGAGCTAGTGTTGTTAACATTGGTTCTACAATGAGTAGCAAGATGGACCACTGGCTGCATAGCTGGCATAGCAAAGTAGGAAAATCAGCCTATAAGGCATTATAATTCATATTCAAAACTAAACAAACCCTTCCAGACTACTTATTACTCCTCAAAGCACACCTGAAGCTGGACTCCAGTGTCTGTATACATACTTATATAAAGTTGACTTCCTTCTCAGAAGTGCTGAAGCCACACGGGTCCCAGGGAGACAAAGGTGAAACAAAGGCTTTTTTCCCCACTGTCGTATAACATATTGCAAGAGCTTGGCACTAGTAAGTCCAAAGAGATCTTAGAAAGCCACAGCTGCTCACCTTGTGATCAATTTTTTGTTGTATCTTCTTTCATACGCTGCGCTGATGGCAAGTGATGCCACGAAAGAACAATCCGACACCACTGTCTGTAAAGAAAAGAACACCAGCGAGGACGTTTACTAGTAACTTTGACACTGAAAGACAAACGGGGTGTGCGGAGGGAAGGAAAACCCTAATTCTCTTCAAAAGGGAAAGATTTGAGCGAAGAGAAGCAAAGTTACTACTGAAAAGGCAGGAAGGGGATGCCTGCTGAAAAAAAG
>NW_010269733.1:1375-13274 GCF_000690775.1 Eurypyga helias
CTAGAGTTAGAACTACCAGTGAGCAGAGGCAAGTGCAAACACCTCAGCAGCCACTCAGACTGACTCCCCCCCGTCCACAACACCCTGTGTAATACAAAGCATTCCAAACGGTCTGAGCTGCTGCTGATTTCAGACTAGCTGGGGCCATCTGCAACTGAACACTGAGCAAGACAATTCCACTATTCTCAACAGGCCACTCTGCCTCCTGTCAAATAATAAACTTAAAAAATCTCGTTCATTATTTTTACCACGCAGTAAATTCAGTGAACGGTTTGCTGCGGCTTTTTTTCATACTAACCTTACCCCTATTTCTGGAAAACAAGATTTTCAGCTGGAACTCAAATTCTGGTTTTCACCTCCACTAACTCACCCATTTATGCTCATGGCTAGAAAATGCATGGAAGCTGAAGTGATACTGTTACCTAATTCCACGAGAACTAGGGAAGCACCCTCAGATTTGGGGATTCCTCTTTCAGCAAGAAGGTCCCCTGCAACCAACTGCTAGCAGCACACCTCTCTCTTCAGGAACAATTTACCTGCTTTATGCTGAAACTTGATACAGTATAAATCATCGTAGGGTTATTTGTTATGTCGTCTGGTCGCACCCACTTCGCAAACATTGCTCTCTGTTTGGGGGATAATGGTAACTTCCCACATTTATCACTAAATGTATAAGAGAAAAACGTAGAAATAAATCAACAGTAGAAATAAACCAATAGGAGTTCAGAAAGGATTTTCAGTCCAGTCTTGTGTACATCTGAGAGATGGTGCAAAATATGCAGAGAACAGTTACACAGCTTTATATGCAGAGCTCTAAAACAATTTCAAAGAACACTGCTGCTAAGTTTGTGTTTTTTAGGGCAAAGGCAAAAAAAATATTATAAACATGAAATAAACCCCAAGAGATTCCTTCGTACAGGACTGAACAGAAGGGATTTCCATAAAGCCATCTGCACCCTCAGAATTCAATATGATGAACTAAAAATAAAAAGTTTCATTAGTTCTGAAAACATGGAGCAGAAAATTGAAAAAAAAACCACCAACCATCCCATCCCAAGTGTCATTCTCTATTACAGTTATGTAATTAACACATTATTATTGCTCATGAATGAGGGTCTAGCAGTTACGCATTACACCTCCTCAGAACAGCCGTTTCCTCTGCGAAGGACGATCCCCTTCATTTTACAGGTAACTGGCACAGAAGCAGCTAAACTCATCAGCACGCAGCAGAATCGGGAAATGCACCCAAGCTGCCAGTCCAGCCCAGCATGCCAAAAAGCCAAACATAACGTTGTCCTTATAGGCCTGAAGACACAACTGCAACCGTACTGCAGAACGGGACCAGCTTACGTTCAAGTTTTAATATCAGACTGGAACAAGGAAGTGGTAGCATTTAAATATCTCCACCCAAACTAAGCTTAAAAGCCTACTTAAACAATTTTAAACTCTGAATAAGAAGAGGTTTATGGGAAACCTTTGGAAATAAAAATAAAAGTAAAGTTCAGTGATTGAATCGCACTTACGAAAACGGCATAGGGAAGGCAAAACGTTCCCTCAGATCCACGCTCATGAAAGGTACGTATTCAATGCCATTAATCTTTGAAGTCTTCCTGCAAGTCATGAGAAAAAAAAAAAAGTTACAAACTTACCTATCATTTTCCAAAGAGTAAGTTCCAGAAGGTAACAACAAAATTAGTTGTTAAAAACTAACAAGACACAGCGCTTCTGAAAACAAGACGACTTACATCTTGAAAATGAACCCCCTTTGAAATGTGCACCACTGGATGGCTCAGTCACTAATCCTGCTAGCACACACCTGCAGACAAGTCACCATGCCAGGACAGAAATGGCTAATCAGCCACAAACCTTTTCATAGTTCTAGAAGTCACATTTAAAACTACACTGTCTAAACAGAATTTCTCAAGTCATTTAAGCCTCTCATTAAAGAGTGTCTTAGGATAAGTTGACAGCAATTAACAGTTACCAACACTTAATATTTCATCTAATTGGGGCAGTATTTTGGAGCACTTTGTCAAACAACCACCTAAATACTGCGCACGTTTATTAGTACATTTTTTACTTAGGCATACAGAATAATTTCTAAAAAAACAGAATCCTATTTAAATGTGAATATAATTTAGGTTTCAAACATGGAGTTAACAGAAAAAGGTATGCAAAATATTTTTAAAATCAAATTATGGTTAAAGACGTGAAGCAACTTGAAGCTCTCTTGCAAGACTGAAACAACAACAAAAGCCCTGAAAAGAAAATCAAAACAACAACAACAACAAACAACAAACACTACACCCAAATCATCCACAAAACCAGAAACATTCACTGCACAGGCCCTACAAGAGGAAAACCGTGAAATTTTAATAAGGTAACTCAATGTTCTGCAACACAAGCACATTTCTATCTCCATGACCACACTCTCAGCCCATTTAAGTCCCCTAAAGTCAACAAGCACACCGAATGTTTTACAACCAAATCCTGAAGAGTGTTGAGCATCACCTCCATTACAATTGTTTTTATTGCACAGGGAGGGGAAGGAAGGTCGAAACACCTATCAGACAATGTGCCTTTTTTAATATTTATTTGATATTTTTAAAAATTTATGATTTAGGCTAAAGGTCTTGGGGATTATTTGTAGCTTATTCCACCTACAGTAAAAATCAAAGCAAAAGGAACTCATGGAACAGAAGTCACAGTCCTACAACAGATCATGCTTCTTCAATTTCTAGTGAAGTCGTAGCTGCATAATCTAGGAAAAAATCTTTGTACCTTGGCTTCTCAGAGCCAGATCTTTCACGAACTCAGTCAGGTAGGTTACATATAACTTACAAAGATAAGGCTATGAAAAGTAATTCTGGCAGCCAGTTACAAGCAATTGACTTCTAAACACAAACTAGAAAGTACGCTCGGTGAATAAAAGCCACTAATTACATTAACACAGAGAATATAATGATTTATTGATGTGTAGGTAATAGCAGCAATGGGGTCTGTAAGAGGTGGCTTTCCAACCCTCAATTTATACGCCTCATGCGTCAGCTGTTTCAATCTGCTGCATCAGATGCACAAAGGATGAGAGCAAAAATGATAAGGTTTCGGAAAAAACTTGTCTTCAACTTACCTGAGTACTTCAATCTCCTCTGCAGTGTATCTCTGACCTTGAGATTCACTAGCCTGTACTGCTCTGATTGTCTGTGGTTTATCATTTAAAGAAAAATCAGGTCCCAGCGGAAAGAATGTTCTGACTGGCTGATTCGGTTTAGCTGCAATTGACTTCTCCTTCTGAGATGTCTTTGACACAGATTCCTTTAGCGCCTCTGCTCTAAAGCAAATAAAAATGCATTTTGTTTAAAAGCAATGATAAAAATATAGCTATGGTTCAGTTATTGATTTGCCTGGTTCACGTTGCTACATATGTTAAATGGAATGGACAAATGCCCAAGCTGACCAACACCACTTCTCCCAAGAAAAATTAATTTCTGATGCCACTGCTGCCTTATTTTCCTGTTCTAAAATCAGTTAAAATACAGCATTTCCAACTCTTATATAAGCTACTTCTGGTTAGATTTATGTTGCCTTTACATTATGCTGATAGGAGAATTTGTGTACGCGTTCATTATCCAGAACCTCAGAACAAGACCACTGAAACAGAGCAAACTGATTTATGTCCTCTCATACCTTCAGAATTTAATTTGTCTAGCAGCTACAGTAACACTAAAAACCCACTAGTAGCATTCTCACAACCCAGCATTTCAACTGCTTGAAAACTGTGCATTCAAGAGCCATATTTCTGTTGTTGCATTGAGCTGCTGGATAGTCACATATAAGCAAAATACTCCAATTTATATCTCCGAAGACTGAAGTAGTGTATTGGTACTAACCTACACACTGTTCTTTCCCAGTTATGCATGTCCCAAGGTCCCTACATTCAGGGGCATAGCAGCTGCAGTGATCTGCCAGGAGAGCTCTGCAGGAGCTAGCTCTACACAGAATCCATACTCTTTGCAGTATAGAATAGACAGGCTGGACTGAGAACCCAACTCGGAGCGCACTTAGCCCTGTCAGCAAATACGTGGGATACAACATGGGCAATACTCACCTATCCAGGGCTTGTCGAGCCAGCTGTTTCAGTTTGGACTGGAGGCCTGCTTCTGACGTTTCAGTAGCCTTAAGTGCAAAAGAGAAGAAAAGGACGTACATCAAAACACACACCCTGCAGGTTTTATAGGCTCAGTTTGTCAAACTCCACACTTATAGGTGACAGCAAACAACAGCTAGCTGTTTTTCCCAATTCTCTCTTGAAATGAGCAAATATGGTTTTTTTTTAAAATCTCAGCTGTTCTAGTGAATGTTCATGGAACAAAAGTGATATTTAGAATTCTTCAGCATGGACAACATTGTTAACAGAAAAAATCTGCTGTAAGAATTAACCATATTAAAACACTCTGGGCAGGAAGAAGACAAAACCAAGTGTTAGGTAACCTACGAAGCTTAATTGTGTTCCCATTCTTTTCCCCAAATGAGTCAAAAATAACCATGGTAATTTAGGAAAAAAAAATAAGTTGAATGTTTACTTTCATAAAATATAAACAAGCAAAACTGCTTGCAAATTAAAAATCTTGTTCTTGGACATGTAAGGCATCAAATAAACTATGACATGGCACCAACACAGCTTATCAAGAGTGCCAACTTCTGTGCCCAGCTGGGAGGTCAACTGTGACAGTTTACTCCTACGACCAGTTCATGCTTCTGCTTTCCTTACAGAAGGAGCACCGCTATTGCCGCTAAGCGATCTGCAAGAGCCACAACACGAAGCATGGCTTCTGCTGTGACATCCAAAAGCAGCTTTCCGGTTCTGGTTTGCACCTTGACTGATTCTCCCAGGCCAGCTAGGTCAAATGAGGAAACAAAACGCAAGCTATTTTCACCCCAAGAAACAAAACTCGTAACACCCTCTATAAGGAACTATTTTCATTTGCAAATAAATGACACTCCAGAGCTCCTGGTTGGAAAAGACTCCGAAAGATGTATGAAGGTAAGCAATGGAGATGGAATGCCAGCAACCCATCTAGGAGTCAGCCACAGAAAAGGAGGAATGGCTGCTCTCAGTACTTCAAGAGTAAAGAAGAAACAAATCTCTCCACCTGAATATACTGTGGAGAAAGACAGAAGCAAAGCTTCAAGACAGAGTTCCTTCAATCCTTTTTCATCCTGGGGGGAAGAGGTACTTTTTGATCACCCCGAGGGATAAAGCCTACAGTCATCTTAAAGTAACATGCTCGTCAAGATTAAAAGAAACTTCAGCAGCATCATCTGCACCTAAAGAAATACCTGATAAAAGCAGGTGTTAACGTGAGATAATTTCAGGCTAACTTCAATATGTGTAAATAATATTTGCATGCACTGACACAACAGAAGGGAGAACGCAGCACAGGAAAAACAGCATGCTGCCGCAGTAGATTTTATGTAATAGACTGAAAACGTTCTGCTCCCAACAGCTCAAGTGGAAAAACTAGAGCAGTTCTACTAGCTCATGATCTGGTTACAGAGTATCACCAGTTTTTTTAGCCTACATAAAACCAGTTTACAGAACTCAGAGAAAATAAGATTTTACTGTAGCATATAGGAAAAGTACCATACCCCTCTCAACACCACACATATATTGACATTATAAAAAGGGAGTAAAAGGGAAAAAGAAAAACAGACTTGGTGGAGTTACATTATGATGGTGAGCTCTTCCTGTAATGAGTTAGTTAAGGCAACTGGACTTAAGGGAAAAAAGCAGTACCTGTAATTATATTCTCCATCATTTCTGTAATGGCCAATTCCTCCTTACCATTAATTTCAGTGTGACTTGAATCCAGTCATAACAGCTGTAATGTTGAGCACTGAATAATCAAGTAGTATTTTTACTAGTTTTGGCACTGGTAGATCATTATGTTCTCAAAGTGTTAAACACAAAAATTTCCCTTAAATTACTTCCTTTAATGTAGTCAGAAAGTAATACAGCTGACACATTAACAAATAATCTTTTCACTGTTTTTAATTTCTGCTTTAGTGTTGCATTCACTCCAGGTCAAAAACTAACATGAAAGAAGTTTCAGAATATTTCTAGTTTTTAGTATAATCCATTTCAGAAAAAAGCATCAGTCACAAGTCCCCATAAATTTACAGTGCTGAATAGCAACATAACATAAAGACTGGAAGAAACACTAAAAAAAACAGTGGAAATAAAGATTAAAAAATAGTTTTTAGCAATACAGGTACTCCATTTTTAAGCCAGCCTTTAAGGGTCAGTCACTTGTGTAAGTGGAAGAATTTCTTACCATCACATAATTCCACCAAGTTAACCTGTAGCTTAACATACTGTTTTCAAACAGAGTTCCACAGCTTCCGTGTACAACTCTACAGCTTCCTCCGCATTGCCTTTATCGTCTTCATCAAAAGCCTGTGTAACTAGGAAGCGAGCGCGCTCCAAGTCCAACTGTTGTTTTGACTTCAGAGGGTCTGTGTTCTGTGACTGGACTAAACGAAAAAGAAAGTATTTAGCTTTCCACAGCAGCAGACATGTAAAAACATCCTTAACATGTTACTGAAACATTAGCAGTTTTAATCCTATGGGTAGTATACATTTCTGGGCTGGAAACTGAACATGCTAAACTTTGCTAAAAACATCTTTGCAAGGACAAGAAAACCCCATCCCCATCTCAAAGCAGAGTTACACTCCCAGGATTATGCCACATGTTAAAGAATGTAAATAAAATCCCTTTCATACTACACTAAGGTAAAGGATGTTGAACTATGTAAAGTCTCGCGTCATGTGTGAAAACCCATCACCTGTGGTCCTACACAGGTTCCTTAGGTGTCCATCCCATTTAAGACCTTTATTAATGACCTGAAGGAGAAGATGCACCTTCATCAAGGCTGCAGACCCCACCAAACTGATTCACACAAGGACACAGCTGCTGCTCAAAGGGAGGCAGACAAGGCTGACAGGAACCTCAGGAAATCAAACCAGGACAAACGCTATGCCCTGTGTCTGGGACAGACTGACACCCTGCAGGGTCCAGCTCTGCAGGGAAGGGCCTGGGGTCCTGCGGTACAGCTGGGTAAGCCCAAGTCCGCAGGCCCCTGGCAGTGATGGTGGCTAACAGCACCCTGGGCTGTATCAGCAGAAGCACAGCCAGGAGATGGGGGAAGCGATTACCACCCTCGACTCTGCACTCAGCAGGCTCTATCTGGTATACCACTTCCAATCTCAGGTCCCTAATTATGGTTGGGGCTGGAAGACTTGGGCTTTTGAGAAGCAGCTGAGAAAGCAGGGCTTTTCAGCCAAGAGGAGAGATGGCTTTGAGGAGACCTAATAGCAACCTGCCAGTAACTGCAAGGTTATGAAGAAAATGGATTCAGGCTCTTGCAAAGAAAAAGAGAGCCAGTGGCTATGGATTAAAACAAAGATGAATCCGACTAGATATATTAAAAAAAAAAAATCACTAGCAAGACAATGGCACCCTGGAGCAGGGGCCCAGTAGCACTGCGGAATTTCTGTCCTTGGGCATTGTCAGGACCTGGCTGCACCTGAGCAACCTGGTCCAAAAAACCCCACAAAAACCCAACAATGTCTACCCTGCTTTGTGCAGGAGATTGGTCTATAGACATCCCAAGGTCCCTTTCTGGTCAAATGATTCTAACTGAGAATTGCAGGTGGCAAAAATTTGAGATTTTGGTCTGAGCACAGACACTGAAACCCTTAGGAGAGTGAAGAATTCTTTTGCCCTCTGAAATTCAGTAATTCTACATAAACACCAGAACCCACTTGCTTCAAATCCATCATGCAGCTGAGGCTTAGATGTGAGTTTTGATTTGTACCTGATCAGTTTTTGTCACTATATTTAATTATTTTCTCAGGTTTGCTCTGCAGGTGCATAAGAATACTTAGAATATCCACACCCAAATCCCTAGAAAATAAGTCTCCGTTTCATTTCTGACGTATTTCAGGATTCAAAACATTGTATGTGTGGTCCTTCACAAAGGACAAGAAAATTAGAATACTGAAAAACAGAGCAAACGGCATTGATACATATTCCACAGCACTGAAAGGCTTTCCACTCAATTAATTCAAGCAAAGGTTTAATTAGAAAGCTCCTTACCCACCTGCTGAATGGAGAGCTTGAACTCTCTCCAAGTACTCATTTATTTTTTCTTGAATATTTTCCAAGTTGGACCCTGCCATCCCAGCATAAATCAAGGCTTGTGCAGCTTCCTGCAGGGAGAAGAATTTGAGACAGAGTTAATGTTTGCTGCCTAGAAAATTACTTTCTGTGAAAAGCAGACCTACAGCAGCTATGAGTTGCATGAAAGCAAGCTCCTGCATCTCAAAGAAGACTCGGTGGCTGCATGGAAACTGCTAGAAAGAACAAGTTCCAAGTTATAAATGAGATAATGCCCAATTTCTCTCACATGGGACAACCTATAGAACCATAAAAAAACTTCTGAGGTTCTATGGAGACACATCTTAGGTCTGGGTATAGTAATGCATGAAATGAGGAGATTTTAAGTAAAAAAAAAAAAAACCAAACCCAAAACTTTCAACCATGCACTGAATCAATTAAGTAAAGCACGCAAGCCACAAAGTGGCTTTTAATTTTAAAGCTGTGGATTTAACGTTGGGAGAAGAAAAAACTACTCAAGTTTTTTGCACTTAATCTCGTAATGAAAGTACCAATATAAAAGCTTTTCAAAACTAAATGCATAGAATTTTGGTTTAGAAAGTATCTTCTTTTAGTATTACTCACATAAAGCTAGCAAATCCGTAAAATTTAAAGTGTCTGAGCTCCTCAAACTTTGCTTTTTAAGTGTTTGTATGTACACAAAACACAGGATACTGAAGAAAGTCTGCTTCCAGGAGGGAGCGTAGGCCTCCAGATCAGAAGCACAGTGAGTTACTTGCACAAAGGCTTTTTCTATATTGCACAAATCTATTAAGAAAAAACGTCTTCAGTTGCATAAGCTGCTTATCCATTCACTACATTTATGAAAAACATAAGATTTGGCAGGGTTGTAATAAACAGTCAGAGCTGACACCGCCTCAGAAGCATATGGAGAACTGAAATTTGTCACTCACAGAAATGAGGATAAAAACCTTAGTTTGCCCTCCTTATTGGCATGGGAAAAAACCCCACACTTTTGTGGCAGTGCTCGCCTTGCCAGCAGCAGCAGGAGAGAGAAGGCGGTGGTCACGTAGCAGGCTGAGCATGTAGGAAGCAGAACAATAACCAGAGAGCTGCTCCGCAAAGGGGGTGCTCAGAAAGGCTGCTCTGCGTAAGGCAACCACAGAGCCCTGGCCAGAGGGTCTCTTGCGTGCTTTATGGCCATGATTTTTGTCAGGCTTAGCAGTTTGCTCCCATATTCATCTGCCTAGTTTGCCCAAGCTAAGAACTGACCCTGATACAGCCTGTACTTGTTATCAGGATAAATTTTCACTGCCAAGCTCACAGAACCAAATCCACATAGCCCCTGTTGACATCCATCACCATATTACATCACATAAAATGCCCACAGCAACAGAAAATAAATGGAAGTATCATGCCATTAACAACTGTTAAGGTCTAACATACAACTATTTTTTGGGGGAAAAAATGCACTATAGATACATGCTCAAAGGATATATACCTTTGTGACATGCCACAAGCACAGACTGACAAAGCAGGTGCTGTAACGTAACAGTAAGATCTCTAAATACCACGCAAAGAACAAATGTGGATTTTCAAACCAGTGCTGCAAAACCACGGCATAATTGATGTTTCTTCATCAACAAGTACACTTGTGATTTCAAGCACAACTCTTCTGCCTGGTTTGAAGCTCCAAACATAGTGAAAACAGTCTTTTATAAATGAAGGCTCTAAAGGACTGAAGCAGTTGACCAACTGCCTGAAGAGCCAGCACTCTGAACAGCCAACTGTTTGCATTGACAAGATGGACATGCAACTCAGAGTTGGTGTTTATGATCTCTTCATTACCACTCTGTTCTCTGGCACGAGTAGCGTGCCACAGTCACATGAAGCTAACTACTCTTCATCAGTTTGCAAGTTTCACACTGGTCAACAGCCAAACTGAGCAACAGCCTTCAGCAGTTTTGCTAAAAGTCCTCAGGTATCCAAATGTTTCTGACACTCTGTAGAGCACCATTAGCAAGTTACACGAAGCTGGTTCACAAGCAGCCCTCCCTCTAGGAATCTATCAAAGTTACACCATAGCAGGAAGCGAACGACACTTTTGTAACTACTCTTGTTTAATCTAGCATTGACAACGATTCTTCGGGCAACATCCGGAAAGCCAAACTTATCCAGGCTAAACCATACAGGTTGCCCAGAGAAGCTGTGGATGCCCCATCCCTGGAAGTGTTCAAGGCCAGGCTGGATGAGGCTTTGAGCAACCTGGTCTAGTGGAAGGTGTCCCTGCCCATGGCAGGGGGGTTGGAACTGGATGGTCTGTAAGGTCCCTTCCAACCCAAACCATTCTAGGATACATAAAGAATTCTGCTTTAACAATACCTGCTGAGTTTGTTCTCACTCCTCCTGACCACACGAGGTTTGAACACCAACACCTTCACATATAATCTAACAGAAGAGCCAATACCTCACCTTGGACTGCGAGAACCACCTGCCTGAATACCAACACACTTTGCTGCAGAGTTCCGATTCAAAGCTTTCCTCACACAAAGCAGTGCCCATAGTCACACTGCCCTGTGGCCTAGCTTTTGCAAACCAGAAAACATTTCCTAGATGACACTCTTCATCACGTGCAGCGTGAGGCGCACCAAGACTGCCAGATGCATTTCTGCCCTTCACAACAATACCACTCATATGCAGCAAGTGAAAAGGATTTTCCCTAAGCTGTACAAAGGTGTACAAGAGTGATTATTTGCACAAAGAGATGGTGGTCTTCTGAAAAGCATTCTATAATTTCTTCCAGATATACCGAGATACGTGCTGTTATAAAGTACTACTGTGCACAGTTATCAGACCACGTGTGCACGCTGGTGCTAAGCACAGAGCTTATCAGTACTATTATGGGCAACTAACTTTACATATAGTAAACTAGCACACCCTACATTTCCAAACAGGTTAGAAAAAACAAAACAAGATATTCCTTAATCTTTCACATTTACACGCGTAGGCCACCATGGTAACACTGTCCTTTTTATACATTTCAAAGACATCTACTACTGAAGTAAAAGGCCAACTGAAGAGCTCTTGGCAAACTAATGGAAAAGAATTAATTGGGCAGGATAATGCAACCTGTGGAATGATGACTGCCACAAGGCTTCAAAGAAATCCCTTCTCACAGGTGAGAAGGATACAGAGCTTTAATATAACTCTGCAAAACGTAAATCCAACAAAATTAAACAACTTTGCCAGAAAAATGCATAATGGTTGCACTGAAGCTACTAAGTATCAGTTATAAAAGTATGTAAATATTGAGCAAGACACCTAATCAACCTCATCACACGCATCCTTACACCAATCTGAAGCTAACTCAAAAATAATAAAAGCAGATCCCTAACAGAAAGAACATTTAGATGCAATTAAAAACACGTCACTGGTAGCTTGTGACCTGAAGCTAACTCACTGCTCAGAAATGTGTTATTTCACCGTGTGCTGACTGATGATACAAGAGATGTTTCCAGTTGCTTCACCTCAAGAGCCTCAGCGTGCCCACTAGTTCTCCAAAACGCTCGTCTCCAGCGGAAAACTGAGCAGCCCTTCCGGCCTGGCAGGCACCAGAAACGGAACCGGAGAACCAGCGGGGCCGCGGCGTTTCAGGTCGGGGCCGAGGAAGCTTCCCGAGGAGCGCGGAAGCGGCTGTGCCGGCGGCGGCTGGCAGGAGC
>NW_010269734.1:0-1255 GCF_000690775.1 Eurypyga helias
TTTCTTGGAATAACGCCTGTCTGGGCAAGTGGGGCTGAGGACAGCGGTGGCGAGGAAAAGCGTGTGGGAAGAGGAAGAGACTGGGACTGAGGAAGAAAGGAAGGGGATGGGGTGTCAGGTCAGAGTCTGGGAGAGGTGGCACTTAGGTGTGGAGTTCCTCGGTGGCTCTTGTTATTCTGAGAAAGGTGGCAGTGATGGAAACTGCTACGCGGAGATTCGAGTTGTGACCCAGAGCTTCTCGGTCAGCGACTGTCACCCTGTTGACTTCTCTGTGCTTAACCTTCCTGAGTGTCCCAGGTGGCTGTGGTGAGAGGTGTTTGTGGGGAGTGTGTCACTGTGGGATTTCCCAAGAAGCCAGCGGGACTCCTGTGGGTCTTCGCAGTGGCCCCTGGAGTGCTGGGTGAGGTAGGGCTCCTCTGCTGAGTGAGGTGCGCCAGGTCGATCATCTCTGCCTGCACGTGTCTGCAGATCCGGGTGCTGCTTTTCATAGCCTCTCTCCCTGGGATAGCTCCTGCAGTGGGTGGAATATCAGGTAGGAGCTCCATGAGAGCTGAAAGTCTCTGGAAATCTGGCAAACCAATACAGAGGTTTCAGAAATTGCTTTACTGCTTTCCTGTACACAGGGAGTGCCATCAGTGTTAATGGATATGGAATTTGTTCTTCAGTGGTGTATTGGTTTATGGTATTTGACTAGAAAATGAAGATGCAGGGAACTAAGAAGTGTTAAAAAGCTGAGACTTCTTATATTGCATAAACCAACACCGTTTTCAGCCTCTGGAAACTACTCAGAGTGGTGAAAGGGAGGGCTGGGCCAATATGCTGATAAGTACACTGAGACATTCCGTGTGTTCCAGTTAAGGTGCGGCCACCTGCAAATGTGTCAGTAACAGTGACAGAGAGCCAAGACTATGAGCTGAAGTGGAAAAAACACATGCTGAATTATAGCTTCATAAAGCAGAGATACCAAGTTGAGTACTGGAAAAACAAACAATACGAAAAGGTAAGTCTTAGTTGTGCAGGAATCCTGGATTTCTTTTTGCTGGGCCAGTGGGAAAGACGGTTCCTCTCACCTCCATCATCTGTGCTTCTTTCTTCTCCCCAGACTCTGCAGCGGTTAAATATCAGCAACGATGAACCCCCCTTCATCTTCACCCTGCAGATGCTGGAATCATCTACGGAATATAGGGGGAAAATGCGTGCAAGGGTGAATATGCTTGTGGATTACAAACAGCCTTGGAGTGAATGGAGCGAGGAA
>NW_010269735.1:0-374 GCF_000690775.1 Eurypyga helias
ACCATTCTATGGGTCTATGATTCTATGATCTACATGGAAGAGTTGTGGATATAGTACTGAATACTTCATGTGGCTTTGGTAGCTACCTGAAGTATTTTTTCCAGTTCTACAATAATTTTTGCTGGACCAAAAATTAGTAAAGCTGTTGTTTGTTAACTAACAACACATGAGAGGAATGATTAGAGACAAAAGACTGTTAATCCCCTATTTGTAGACATTTTTCAAGGAAAAGAAGTTAAGTTTGTATGTAAATTCACATTATTATGTGTAAAGTGGATAACAATCTAAATGTCACAACAATGCTGATAAAAAGCCTTCACATTCCACTGTAGAAAGGAACTATGATCATGATGTTTGTGGTTAACTTAGACCAT
>NW_010269735.1:408-3197 GCF_000690775.1 Eurypyga helias
GGTCAGTTTCCTTTTGCATAACTAAGAAATTCCTCTAAATCAACATTGTCACAACTCTTCTCCAGTGCCTAGTCTTGAAAGCAATACAGTTGTCTGGGAGATAGCATATGATATCAGAGAAAGTAAAGTATTATTACAATATAATTTTATCTGAAATAGTAAACTTAGAGTATTCCTGTACACTTCAAACATTTTAATGCATGGTATGGCTTTTTTCAGCATTTCACCTTTGAATTTACAAAATTATATTTAATTTGGCAAACTAGCTACATTTCCATGGTCTCCAGACTATAGTGATAATAGCCAGCCAGCCAGCCATGGGGAAAGACAGGCCTTACACAATACATCTTTGCATTATTCAGTCAACGTGTTCATCTTGCAACATATAAATTGACCGTCATCAGTGTAAGGTTATGTGAAACCATAACGCAACAGAACAAAAAAGGAAAAGTAGTATTTGCGGCCTTCATCTTTATAAAGGCTGCTAATTAACGTTTGACACAAATTATCTCCCCAATTAATGTTGTCAGTTTCTTGACATTGATCCTGACCTAAGCTGCTAGCCACTCTAATAGCAAACACAATTACACTGCACCTAGTTGTGTTTATTAACATGAGGGCAATTTTGATTGAGAAGTGACAACTATTTTCAATCTCCCTTAACAACAGCAGTGCACAGTCCAACAAATACTCTCTGCAGCTCACTTCATTAAGCACAGCAACAATCTATATGGGAACCTTCCAGTGCAATTAAATCTGCCAAAAAACATCAGATGTAATAGGTTACCAACTATGGTATCACAGCCTTTCAGCACTTTTGAAACTCTACTTGGTCACATTTCAATGAAGCTGCAATTAAAATAACAGGAGTGTAATACAAATAACAAAAGTAAAATTCAGTTAAAATCATCACTTCATCTTCCTGGGCTTAAACTCTCTTGTGAGCATCATCAAACCTGTACCAATACTGGCTATGAAATGCAAACAACACAGGTTTTATTTATTTCAGCTTGTTTATCTACTGGTGTCTATTCAGATATTTGTGCTGATACTGAATATTGATATTTTCTCAAAGAAAAAGTTTTACAGTACAAGATCTCCATAATTGAACTTACGGACAGTACCACAAGCTTTGTCATACGAGGCTCGAGTTATCCCACTCTCTGCTGCGTGTTATGTACTTCTTGCTAGGGGTCCTGAAAAGCTCAAGTGGCAACTACTGAACTACTGCAAATTACACTATAATATATGAAGGGAAATTCTATTTATAGGTAGCTCACCTTAAATATAGTGAGCTTTAATTTGTTTGGTTTAAGGAGTTTAAAGCTGTAGAAGCTAGGCTGCTGCTTCAACAAGCAGTCAATCTGTCCCCCCAGGGGGCACAAGAACTTCTGCGATAGAGATAGTTCAGTTTACCACTACCCAGGACGAAGCATTCCTTTTTTACCTACTGAGGATCCATAAAATAAATTTAAAACATGAGACTAAAATAACTCACTTGGATTGGAAGGTTTTCATAGCTTTGCACAAGAATGAGGTATCTGTTCTCTTTTGCACTTCCACATTTTCTTTTCTAAGTTTAAATACACTTCTGAAGTAATTCACATTTTGCTCTTGTTACAGAATTATCCAACTGCTTTAATTTTGCTGTTCTATACTCTGTGCTGTCTACTGAGGACATGTAATAGTTCTGCTATGCATTCAAAATGTCTGACAAAATGCTTTAGAAATTAGTAGTTGAGCCCCCTTCTTTGCATAGCTACTGACAACTATTCTTGTGTAGAGACATTTTTATACATATTACTTCTGCAATTAGAAGATGAATATGAGGATAAGACTTCACTTTCTTTAAAGGCAAAGTGAGAGCTACTTGGATATATATACTTGGTCTGCAGCCCAAGTATAGCAAGCTCAGCCTGCAGACCTACTACAAACAAGACACACAGAGAATGCAGACCTTAAAGTATTTCTGCTTCTGGACCCTCTGTTTGGGGTGTATGGTATATCCTAGTATACCATAAACCAACTTACAATTAAACTTCACCATGTGATTGAAATATGAAAAAGTTTCTTAAATAAGAATAAAAATATCCAAAAATAATATCTTATTGTATCATTAGTCAGTATTCCTATCAAGTGTGAATAAACACACCAGAAAAATTAAACATGCTAAGATGCTTCTTTCAAACACCCCATTTACTTGTAAATTAACATATACTGATATTTCAGAAGTCTCCTGAAAAGTAACTGTAACTTTTTGGATGTAAAGACTTGTTTTGCACCAATAAAAGCTGGAAGATAATACAGTCACAACTGTTCAATGGACCTTTTCATCTGACACTCAGAAATGCAAGTTGGGCACAGGGTAAACAGTGTGGTCTGGCAGACGCGTGTGCGCTCTGGGATACTGCATACACACCAACACAAGAATCACTGTCACTTAGTGTAGAGTCCCTGTGTATTACTGGTCTAGTGACATCAAGTTTCAGTGTGATATGTGACTGAACTCATTCCTATATATTCTGAAGTGATTCTTCCCATGCCAAATCATACACTTGTAGGAATCAGAAAATTCCTACAAGGGGTTAAAAAGAAAAGGGGGGGGGGAGAGAGGTAGGGGAGGGTTAAATAAAATAAATATCCTTCATTTACCCAATGTCCCACTTTGTAACATTCACTGCATCCCACTGACTTATCAGGAACTGCTATATATTCTACGCAAACTGGCCATAAACTGGTTCACTGTATAGATACATTACCAATTAAAGGAGTTCTTATTCTCTTCACAA
>NW_010269736.1:0-3589 GCF_000690775.1 Eurypyga helias
CTTTCCTGACTGAAACCAGCACAAATATATAGACATCAACATATTTACATGCAAACTACAACAGACATAAGTTGACTTATAATCTACAACTTGCTTTTTATCTAGCATTTAACCATTGATGACTTGTACTAGTAATCTTAACTCGTCCATGCTTTTTGACCTTCTTCCATCTACTAAATAACTATCACAATTCTTAAATGGTAGTTGGATGGGAAAAGCCCAGGATGTAATAGATGGTGTTGGGTCACATATATCCGACAAATATTGGCTTCGCTATGTATGCAAAGATTTCATAAATACTGAAAGTGTGATGCTTTTTTGGCAGCTCCCAATAGTGATCATGGATATCAAATTAAGCTGATTAAACAGCACACCTTATGAAATCTTATATAAGCAACAGAGAGGCCATATTCTTCAATCTTTTTACAGCAAATGGCAGGTATACCAATCATTTGGCTTATCACCCTGATCTAAAACCTAATTTCCCTGGACCAGTTAAATGAAGGATGAGCTTTAGAATTGCTCTACACCTCATCATTTGCTCTTTCATTCATTACTTGCTAATTCACAAAATTTCAGTTTTTTGAACTGCAGCTGCAATATTCACTTCAGACCACAGAGTTGGCTTCAACCAAGTTGTTGAAACTTATCCCTGCCTAAAATCATGCTGAATACTGCTTTTTAGAGTGTTTGGGCCCCAGCTCTGTGTTGGCCCTGAATTGACCATAAGGCACTGGCTGACCGTAGCATCCACAGGCAGCCCTTGTGCTGACAGACACCCTGCTTGGAAACTCTCCAGCAGTTTTCTTAAGACACATTTAAACTGAAAGTAAACCTAATTAAAATATTTCTGGCCCAAAGTCTAAAATTACTTGAGGAAATCCTGAGGTCTAAAAATACAAGCCACTTACTCTGTAAAAATATTCACTTCTGTGGTGGAGCACCGCAACATAACTTCTTTCCTGCACAGCAGGCAGCATGCTGGAAAAGAGAGGAACTGCTACTATGAAAAATGAAAATGGGAATTACGTAAAAATGCAAACCTTTGGAAGTATATTACTTTAGCTATGCTGGTTAGATATGAAAACACAGTGAACATTCGTTTGACTGAAATACAGCAGCTCGTGAGCCAACTTCTATCTGAGAAATGGTAATACATTCCTCTAGACACAATGATCTTGAAGAAGAAATCAAGAGCTGAAAGAGGTTTGTGAATTTGCAGGCTGTCTCACAGGAAAATGAAAGCTATTATCCTGAAAATATTCATGAACCTGCATATGAGACTCATCCTGTATTAATCATTTGTATAAACTTATTCAGTGGGGTGATACATTTTCAGCCAGGGGCATGCTGAACTATTCATTTTAAATACATAGTCTAATGAATTTAATCTTCCTTTTGTGAATCAGTCACAAACAGATCCTGATTTGTCAGAGAATTTGTTGTCCTGAAGAGTAAGCTAAAAATTTAGAACAGTTTTTAACTAATGGCCTGTTCCCAGGACATTCGCTTCAGGAACCGTCTCTTTGTGGGTTGTTACTATGTGCATCTGAATAGTACCAGTCCCATGCCCTGAACAGTTGATTGCAATGCTTGGAGAGACAAGGTAAGGAGCAGCAAGTGGTCTTGCACTCAGCAGTGGTGGGAACATCTGCTTCTCTCAATGGCTGGCAAAGAAAGAAGCAGCAGCCAGGCGTGAGCCCAGCCGAGAGAGCGCAGTAAGAGCCACCGTCAAGCCAAGTCAAACCAAGGCTCTGGAAGGATACTGCAACTCAGAGGGAGTG
Source organism: Eurypyga helias (assembly GCF_000690775.1). Taxonomy (NCBI): domain Eukaryota; kingdom Metazoa; phylum Chordata; class Aves; order Eurypygiformes; family Eurypygidae; genus Eurypyga; species Eurypyga helias. The sequence continues at coordinate 1,785 of NW_010269736.1, forward strand.
AGCAAAAGCTAGCATTGGATGCTCCCAGCAGCACCTGGGGCACAGCGGCCCCAGTGGAATATGCCCTCTTCCACATTGTTACGGGGGGGGGGAAGTTCATTAATTAATTTGAAAAGCTATAGAAACATTTGATCGCATCCTGCATAAGTAATTACCCCATTATCACCTCACTAGCAGTGACAGTGGGCAGCTTTATAGCCAAACTGTAGGTGAAACAGAGTGTTAACAGAGCAGGCAGGTGGTCATGGAGATCACCAATCAAGCTTTTGCCTCTTTCCAAAAATCACTTTTTGAGCAAGGCTCTCTTGTTCCCATTTCATCAGATGTGTCAGCTTCTCTCCATTGCTGATCACTGCAATCTGTGAGGGAGTATAAACTACTTCATGCTGTAGAAGCTGTCTGGACTCTGAGCATTTTAGACTCAACTTCTTGAAAAACTGAATAGGAAAACAATACTGTTACCAGTCATCTTTGATTTCTTTGCTGCTCCTGCATGCATAGCACTGTCTACCATTTAATTTCTGGTAAGGCAGGAGTCTTCCTGTGGGTTTTTTTCCTCTTTTTCTTTTCCCTTTAACACTGATTCTTTTTGTAGTGCATGATAAAGCCAGGCTTCCCTCATTCAGAGGTGATCAAGCTCTTCAATCACACTCTACAGTAAAACAGATCCTAAGACAAAAAGTTTGTTCATGAACATACTGCAAGCAAACCATTGCCATCCACAGCAATTGTGTCTGTGCATAATCCACAGTCAGAAGACAAAAGCCATTTCAGAAGAACTTTGCAAGTTAAGTTTGCTTTGCCTCCTTTATGGATCCAATATTATCCCACTTGTTTGTAATGAGAGAACTGAAGGGAGAGCCAATATCATCTGAATAATATCCCCTAGGTGTGTGATGTGAGCTTCCCACCAGCACTCCCTCCTCTCCCCAGCAAGGTATCAGAGCAGAGCTGCAAAGCGTTTGGATCAACAGGACCCTGTAGACCCTCAAAAGGGAATGAGAAGTGTGTGCTGGATAAGGACATCCTGCATCTGAGAAAGCTTTCACCTTGAGAATTCCTCAGGATGGGTCTGTCTTCACTTATGAGGTCAGCTGGGTCAAAACCTGAGTTAGCAAGATGGAGAGAGAGCCTGGTCCCCCATACATAGTCCACCCAAGGAGCTGAAATGCACGGGGGGCTCAAGAGTTTCAAATGGTCTCACCCATCACTCAGCTTAATGCAAGATTCTCTCAAGCTCCAGCAATGTGAGGATAACAGGAGGTTGTTTCACACTTGAATTTACCTTGTTTGAGCTAAACTTCACCTTCAAATATAACATTCAAAGTTTACAGGATGCAAAGCATGATCTTAAAGGAACAGGGGAAAAACTGCCAGTATGAGGCCAAAACACTTCTAAAATTTGTCCCTTCTAGCATCTGAAATACTTCTCCTTGATGCTGTTTTTCTGATCTAGCTGGTATTTGTGGAGTAGAAATCACTTGCTTCTGCTGCATTTCAGCAAAGATAGCATTAAAGCGTGCAAAGTACTCCTGGACTGTTACAAATATTTTATGTTTCTAGAAATAAGGTACCTCTTTATGTCTTTGGAACTCCACCACAGTGATTCATCAGAAACCAGCAAGTCTAAAAAAGTGTAATTATTCAGATAATGAGGAAAAACTTCCTTGCCAGTACAAACAAAAAAGATCAGTGTAAAGAGTGAGGCTGAGCGGGCTGGAGCAGTCAGAAGAGGCAACTTTTGTGGAAGAGCAAACTCTCGAGAGTGGATCATTTCAAGATGCTCTCGTGAGACCCCACCTGGA
>NW_010269737.1:0-8025 GCF_000690775.1 Eurypyga helias
TATGATTCTATGATTCTGTTGTGTAATGTATTTATTCTTTTCAGCCAAAAGTAGGAATCTGTGGTTTTTGCTTGGAAGGGGAAGGTGCTTTCAGACTACCTTTATTTATTATGTTTTATTTTATTGGTGTAGATCTCTCTTGTAGAGTAATCTCTCTGTATAGAGGCATAATTTTTTTCTAATATAATTTCTTATAACAATTATTCATCTCTAATATGTTTGGAGTGTGTGATGGATCCTTCTAAATGCTCCCTAGCATGGATACAGGGCTATCTAAAGTTTTGGTTGTTAAACCCCATTACCTTCCATTCTTTAAACTGGTAAAACAGATAAACTGGTGATGGAAAAAAATGCTCTTCCAAAAGAGTTGGGAGTTTTCACATGAGAAATTACTTTATCACTATTAAACTTATCTGTTCCGAGAGCAACTTTCTATAAAATTTGTGATCCAATGTTTCTAAGACCCACACTTAAGCTAAAGCACTTAAGTTTGATTCAACTAAATCAAGTACAGATTCTGACCCTTCCAACTCTTCAAATTAACCAAGTACACATCAGTTGAGAGATTTGAGATTGAACTGTCTTGTCCAACCCCACGACTGATAGAGAGGTGTGTATGGCATACAGACTTCCATTGTGCATCGTGTCATGTATTCTGCTCACCATAAATAATACTTAGAATGAGTCTGTCCTGGAAAAAGAATTGCACAAATGAGGTGGTGGGCTTTAATCCTGATATTTTCTTGATTTTAATTCACACAAATCCATTTTCAGTTTTTGGTTCTAAATTACAGTGTGTCTGATTTCAGTGTTATTCTCATCTCCTCGCATACATATAATAGTATGTGAATACCAAGACTGGTTTATAAGCAAAAGAATATCTCCTTTCCTAATTGTGTATCAGATAGACTAAATAAATGGGTTTGTAGCCATCTTTCACAATTTTCAGTTCACATATTTCAAATCTGTTAATGACTGCTGGTCTACTTTCTTTTGTAGAGACCAACATGATTTGACAATAAAGGCACAGAAAGTTTCTAATCAAAAGGAATAGGACTGCAAAGGAAAATAAAATGTAGGTACAGTAAATGTCAAACTATGACTAAATTGGAGAAGTACTGAAAATTCATACTTGATTTGCTTTGAAGTGTCTAAATCATCAGAATTCAAAAGGTAGTGTTATGATGGCAAAATAGCCTTTTTAAATGAAATTAGTTTGTTCATCTCCAAGGAAATTATAGTTGGATTTCCTGTAAAAATATAACGTAAAATCATAATAAAAATTCATTTTTAAAAGCAAAGAAAAAAATACAGAGGGTCATAGTTTTTAATTTCCTTAATTCCTTCAGAACAAGTCCAGTGGAGTGCTAGAGCTGATGTAATTGTTACATACAATTGAAAGTAAGTATCGCAAAATGTGTTCTACTTTTGCTAATTTGTACTGCAATTAGGGAATTGTCGCATTGGAACAGGCTTATATTTCACAAAGCACTGGAATGTACACACTCTTTGCTGTGTCACCTGCTGTCTTCTGATACGTCAGTCCACTGGTTTTGAGTGTGTGTTAGGCATTTGGTTATTTTCACTTTGTTAGAAAATTTCAGCCTTAAAGTTTACCCACTGTTTAAATGCTTTGATTGACATTGCTCCTGTACCAACACATGGGAGAGGATCCTTTTAAAAATATAGCAAAGTAGAGCGGCAGGGAGAAAAAAACTAGGTCCTTTTTCAATGGATGTGCTTCTGGAAATCAGGTGACTTTAAGAGATGAAGCCAAGAAGTCTGTCTGTGTGTGTGTATGAGGTAACTACATATGATGGAATTAGATGCTCTAATGGAGTTTGATGGACTGCACTTTACCAGAGCTTCCTTTTAAGGAAGCTCCTGGGAAAGCCTGCTTTGGTGGAAGAGTGTGGCTAACTTAGCTTTCATTTTTTAACAAGGAACTTTCATTTCTGTTTTGTCAATTCATTCTGTAGAATCAAAATTCTGACTTTTTTCTCCCACATAACTGCTAAAGAAAGCAATTGGCTATGTTCTGTTAATAAAGTTACTTTTGCTATGATTTTAGTAATTTTTAGGAGAATGCCAGAATTTTCTGAATACCATAAAAGCATTGACCTTTTCTTAGGAAAATAGGATTTTCAGTTAATCCTAGAATAGGTTAATGTAGAGTCCTATACTTGAATAATTCTGGAAATGTTGAGAAATCATAAATCAAAAGATAGCAATTTTACTATTATTTGCAAAATTCCTTTCATTGTTTTAATTACTTTTTTATTTAATTATATTCTTCAGTATTGAATTATAGAAATTGCTTTTTTTCAAATGAAGAAAGTTGTTTGATGTGAAATATTTCTTTCCATAATTTTATTTCATAGCAAATACATTTTAAGTTTTCTTTTCCAATCAAATTAAAATACATTTCAAATCCACAACCCTTCAAAAAAAAAAAAAAATTACCTTCCTCATAGGTACCCCCAATATTTTTTTTCTAAAAAATGCATGTAGATTTTTTTTTATTACTCCTGTTGAATAGTAACAACTATGACCCATTTTTCTTAAATTTTGACCTATTTGTATAATGAATGAGAGGTGAAAAAATGTTGCCACACAGAGAAATACCTAATTTTTTTCACTAAAAAAATGGGTAATATTTCTCTGCTTTGCTTGCATTATATAAGCCTTTAGTTTGCACTGCATTTCCCAAATTGTGACTAGCAAGACATACTGGTGTTAGTGGAATGCTGGTAGCTAAATTTTTATGGGAGATGGTTTAAATACTCTCTTTTATTTATTTTAGTACACTTCTTGATATGTCTTTTTCCACACAGGATGTACCATGATAGTACTTTTTAGGGACTCCATTCTTTTTTCTGTATTGTTCACTTGGCAGATCAGTACTTCAGTAATTCTAATTTTCCTTTCTTCTACCTTGTTCTTGAACTAAAAATGGGTGAATTAGACATGCTTTAAGAACGGACACAGCCGGAATATCCACAGCTGTCTAGTTCCTTTCTATTCAGATTAGCTAAAATAAAATACTTGTTTTCAAGTAAGTTGTGTAACAGAGGGTGAACAGACTACTGTGAAACCAATCCATCCGGCATATAATGCTACATTACCTTATTACATCAGCAGCCCATTTTTTTCAAAATGACAAATATAATTGATACTGGAAGCTTACAATACTGTAATGCAATTATTAAAAACAGTTTTTTTACAAGAGCATAGTTTAAAAGTTACTGGTAAAAGTCTGGTTTGATGTTAGCAATTATATTTCTGTATTTAATGGAGTTTAATGCCTCAGAGCAATTTAAAGGGCCAAGAGAGCTAGAAATTTAGTTTTATACAGTATCTTAGTTCCCTAGATGCTGAAATATTAGCAGAAGACCAGCTTGCCTCCTTCATATTTAGGCTTTATCTTCTCCGTATACTGGTGAAACACTGGAACAAGTTGCCCAGAGAAGTGCTGGACACCGCATCCCTGGAAGTGTTCAAGGTCAGGCTGGATGGAGCTCTGAACTATTTGTTCAAGTTTAAGATGTCCTTGCTCATTGCAGTGGGGGTGAACTATGAGCAACTGTCCTATGATTCTATGACATAAGTGTTCCTCCTTGCTATTTCTCTGTGAATGGAAAAGTAATCCTGTGCTTTGATCAGCTTCCTCATCTGCTATTGACAAGAACAGGTTAGAGACCCTTGAAATATACTCAAGCTCATTTTCTAAATTCGTACTCCAGTTTCATGTCATTGTTTACCCTGACATGTAACGTTACTTCTGTCAGTGTAATTTTAAACATTTCATGTTATTACTTCTTCCCTTTTCAGCATTTGAGGGATAATGTTATAAGTGTTGGGTTGGTTTGTTTGTTTGTTTTTTTAAAAAAAGGTCTCCTTGCTTGGCAGTAACTGCTTCTAAAATGATCTGCTGCTGTTATGTGACTTTGTAATGTTTGGGATCATCTGATGAGCAAGAAAAAGAGATTCCAACCAGACAAATTTAGATTTAAAACCATTATTAACAGATGACGTAAGAAAGCTGTACCAATTTAGAAAACATCTGGTTTTGTGGACTTTAGAATTAAATAATAATATTTTGGAGTAAATGTAAGTATTCTCCTGAGGAATCACTTTTTTTAGGAAGATGTATGTATTGTGACTGCTATATCCTATAGATAATATTTTTGTGAGTGTTTTGGTGAAGGTAACATGCACCATTAGCTACTGTTCACTTTTGTATCAGTTAGCTATGAATAAGCTAACTTGGTCCTTGTTTTGCATCTCCTACAAGATGTGTGTTTCTGTTTTCTTTCTTAAAATCTTAGTATACTCATCAGGGTACCAGAACCTGGTTTAGTTTTTTTGCTGTGTTGGGGTTTTGGGGTTGTTTTTCCCCCTTTCTGTTGGATTTTAGCATCTTGCTTTTGTTTATCCTTGGGGGAAAAAAAAATCCAAACCTTTTCAACACTTTTGTAATATCATGTTGACAAGTCCATTTGGGATCTCAGAGATCAGATTTTCAGTTGAGCTTGTCTGTTACTGAAATTTACAGGACTCCCCATTTTTAATGTCAGGACCATCTTATCACAAAGGATCACTACAACTCAGGAAACATCTTGGCTTTCAAAGGCCATGTTTTTAAAATAAGTGTTTTGCATAAGAAACTTAATTTATACCTCTGGTAGCACAGTTTAGAAGCTCAATTCATGGCCTTACAAATAAATAAAAATTATTTATAGTTTTAATGCTTTTAAAAAAATTGTATTTTATTCTGAATGAAGTATTCTTGCAGAAGTCCCTCTATTAGTGTAAATTCTCTTTCACCAAGACCACCTTCATCAAGCTGTGTTTCCTTCTTAAGTACCCATATTGATGCTTCCTTTTCTTCTGTCATCTAACTAATGTTACACACCTGTGATAGAAATAATGATTTTACTGAAAACAGATACAAGTTCAAAAATGATCACTGACTTAAGTAGTTTTGAAATTTCACAAAATGGATGTGTTTTTTTGACTCCTTTGGATAAGCTTTCTTTGGTTTGGTAGTGCCACACTGGTGTTCAAGGTTTGAGAAAGTTATATTTCTAATTCTTTCTAATTCATTCTAATTAATAATTTCTAACTTCCAAGAAAAATAGATGAATAAGCTGAAATCCTTTTCTTCATCTATCTGGAATTTAAACATGAAAACTATACATTTAAAGTGGTAACTTTTGCATGAGTGCATAATTTTTATATTTTTCTGTCTGATTGTGATTCCTAAATATAGAAAATGTTTCTTGGCTTGGAAAGGACAGAGTAAAAATAAATTATGAAGTATTTCTTCCTGAGATACTCCCTCTTCCAAATAAAATCTTGTAAAGTAACTTTGTAGAAAATTCTTTGCTATGCAGTAGTTATCAGTGCCTGAGCTGCTAATAGCTTAACTGGTTTTGCATATTCTATGTGATTTCAATGAACTTTTCATGAAGATTGTGTGCTTTTGCCCTTTGAGGGAGCATATCTAAGAAGGGATTTATTTTCAGCAACTTTGTTACTAGATAGTTCATCCCTATTGAAAGGTGGATACTGCCTTTCTTATAATACTCTAGCTCTGGAAGTGCATGTTCATTCATTGTCCCTAGAGACTCGCTGCTTCTCCAGGCACTGTTATCCAGAATTTGGTATAATTGCTGAAAATGGGCAAGGCACAGGAATGAAAAGCAAAAGAACTACTTGTATGATTTGTAATAAACTACAAGCACTTTTAAAATGAAGTTCTTGTTTGGTTGATTAAGCATTTTAGATGCATAAGCAACACAAGAACATGCTTAAAATTATCATTCCAAAAGCATAGTTCTAACAGCAAAGTGTTCAGACTCTATCGTATTGATGCAAGTTCAGTGGTGAGCATGCAGTGTTGATGGCAGGGACAAGCCCAGTGGGACTGTTTGTCTAATTAGGAAAACTCAGGTCTCAATAATAATTGCGCAGAACAGGCATCGATTTTCAAATAAATTCAAAGGAACCCAAATTATTCTTAACAAATGACAAAAGCTTGCCCTGCACTCCTTAATGTAAGCACAGGCTGCTAGTACCACCCTTGTTTTACAAGCAATTTGGGACATTACCTATTTGCTGTATCTGACATAGTATGGATAAATAGGGCAAATAAATTGAATCTTAACTTGAAATTCACAAATTGATAATTACAGACATAAGAGTGACACATGTGAAGCCAGAACGTTTTTGGCTCTCCACAAATAGTCTGTTTGAGGACAGAATATGAACTATTTGCTCACACTGGTGACTTCATACTGCAGAAGGAAAGGAACACGAGGCAGAGCTGTCAGCATCATAGGTATAGGTATCAAATTAGGATCTGCAAACCATCTGCATTTCATCCATTTAATATGACTGGAAACTTTTGTGTTGATTATTAGTTGATTTTATGGTGTCAAAATTAGCAAATAGACATTAGCAAATAGACGGTCTGAAAAGGATGAGACCAGTCATTCTTGTATTCTTTCCATCAAGTAAGTTACTCTCTAACTTAGTGTTCATCAGAGAGTACTTAGGGCAGGTCCCTGTATCGGTCTACCAGAGTAGCAATATTGCTGACTCAGTGGAACTCCTGACTGACTGCTTTTTTTTTTTTTCCAGCAAGCTCAGAGAGTTCATGCATGACTGTCATTAACAGCTTGGCTAATCTTGCTTATTTTAAGCCATCTTTCAGCATTGTGCATTAGTCAAAAATCTAAATGTACTTTTCTGAACTTTTAAACTTTGGTTTTATCTCAAGTAGGAATGAAGAGTTGAAATAACCCAATTCTGCATTAAGTGGAAAATGATAAAATCTTTGATACAGAGATATCAGACCATCTCATTTCTACACACTTGTTTTAGAAAGAGAGTTGTCGGCACTCCTGACCCTAGATAATTTGGTTTAGTTTGGTGAGCAACACTGAAATATTTTATCTGGCAATCGGTTTGCCTGTATCTGTGCTTGTCAGTGCAGCCTCCTGGGATTTGTAGTTCCTGTAGTTTTTGCTCTCCTCTTCTCTGTGATGCAGCTTGACTAGCTGAACAAAGTCTCCTGGTTCACTGAGTTGGGCAGCTCTCAGGTGGCACTGTGATGATTCAATTAAAGAAGGATATTGCAATGATTGTTGGCATGTGAAGTCCAGGCAAAGAGCAGCTCACATGGGAAGAGGGAGTCTGAGGCTCCTTAAATTTAAGTCTAACAGGGTAGTTTAGCCATTCATGTCAATATACAGATTTTTGCCTCAGTGAAACACACCAAAATACTTTCTTATGAATTTCTGCATACTGCAACTGCAGGCTTTTTAGCTGATGGAGTTCTCAACAGAAAACTTGTATCATAATTGGCAATGTGTAAGACAACACATATGTAGTGCAATGGAGTTGCAAGAGAGCAGCACTGTCGAAAGCAACAGCAGTTATAGGTAATATGTTATCTGTATAACACTAACGAGATAAGAATGTATCTATCTATCCTGTATAATTATCATGTTTGGGGAAACAAAAATAATGCCTATTACCTTGTGGGGGACTTTGCAGCTTTCTCCTACCCTGCAGGGTTTGTTCAGCCCATGTTGTTTCATGTATGTCTCTGCATGGGGGGTGACTGAGGAAAGCTTCCTGCAACCGGCTGGCCTGCTGCACTAATGACCTCAGACTCTGTAATGTGTTTAAGTAGGGAAGGGAAAAAATGGCTAGGGAAACTTTTGCATAGTGTAAGAAATCATTACATGAGACTAAGGACCATCACCTTCACTTCCCATTTGATAACTTCTAATCTCTCATCCCCATGGTCAGAAACTGCTGACTCTGTGAGCTTGTTTGTTCTCTATGGTTGCTGCCCCGGGGTAATTCATGCATGCCTCCATGCCTAGCTCCCAGCCCATTTGGAGCACAGTCAATGGCCATTGTTGGGCAATGGCCCCTGTATCCTGTAGCCTTTCTATCAGAGGATATTGTTATCTTCTTTTTCTTATCTTTATATCTTAGAATCACAGAATG
>NW_010269738.1:0-1119 GCF_000690775.1 Eurypyga helias
TATTTTTCTAGCTGGAGTTAAACTATGACTACAAAGGAAAGTTTTCACTGAAGGATTTTTTTATACCAAATATGACTTTGAATTATTCTGAATAATTATTATCCAACTTTTTTCTGAACCTTCCTGAGGGCAGGGATACTTTAAATGATGAGTAATGGACTTTATGCAATCTGTTTGAACATCTGCCCCATAGTCAAGAACTCAAGAAGCCACAGCTTTGCTTCTTGTGGGGCAAATTGCCACTATGGATCTGCCTCTAATTGGATTCTGCAGGGTATCTGGCCCTAGAGTGTCTGCACATGACAGAACTTCCCCATGTATATTTGGTCTTACAGCATTTCTGTAGTTATGTAGTGGCCTGGTGGATGGTCATCAGCTTATTGACTGCTATTAGTCAGAACTGATATGATCTTTAAATTTCACCAACACTTAGAGTATCCAAGGATTTTCTAGTTCAATGAAAAATTACTTCTATCTAACTTAAATTGAAACCAAATTAAAAACCAAGACAAAATAAAACACACTGCAAAATTGACATTTCTATAAAAGTAAAATATATTTTTAGGACAGCTATACATAGGCAACAGTGTTCATATGATGACTTTTTTTTACCATGTTCAGCAAATGAGTGTTTCTTTGATGTTCTTATTTGTTATCTTTTCCTTCAATATAGGATATCAAACTTAATTTCATACACACTACCCAAACTTTGCAAAGAATAAATATATATGTTGTCTCTCAGGAGTTTCTGTGGTGATCTCATTGAAAATTTAAAAAAATTAATGACTGGTTTGTTTCACTGTCTATGTAGTATAGGTTGTTATTCATAGATAGGAAACTGGACATTCAGGACAGCTGATGCTTAAGTCATTGATTTGTTTTAGTTTCCCAATACAAGTTATCTGTACAGAATCTGTACAGAGAATGAACTGAAAGCAGCCCTGAGAAGCAGGACTTGGGGATACTGCTGGACGAAAAGATACACATGAAGTGGTAGTGTGCGCTGGCAGCCCAGAAAGCGAACTGTATCCTGGGCTATATCCAAAGAAATGTGGCCAGCAGGTCGAGGGAGGTGATTCTCCTCGTCCACTCTGCTCTCGTGAGACCCCACCTGGAGTG
>NW_010269739.1:0-440 GCF_000690775.1 Eurypyga helias
CACCGACAAAGATGTTAAACAGTTTTAATGAGCTTGTTGACTGGGCCTGAGGAGTCTGGTGTGTTACATCTTCCAAGGAAAGCTTTTTCTGTCAGAAGATGTTATGAAATGTTGGGGATGAGGGGTGAAGGGGGTGGGGGAGTAAAGTGGAATTGGGAAAACACTGTGCCAGGTGTGCTCTGGGTGGGTCGAGTGTGTTCTTGTCTCTGCGGTTTCGAAAGCACTATTACTCAAAATCAAAGGAGGCTGGAGAAGAGGTGAGGAAGGTAAAAGGGGGAATGAGTTGCCGTCAGGGGGAGAGGCACAGTCTGAGGGACGAGGTGGGAAGAAAACCATGGGCAGAGTTGAGGTGGGGTCCTGTCAGACTCCTGGCACAGAGGGGTGCGAGAGGGAAGGGGGAGCCTGGGGAGAGCCTGGGGTGGGGGGCAGAGAGCTGGGGG
>NW_010269739.1:641-1182 GCF_000690775.1 Eurypyga helias
GTGCCTCCCCACCCTCTGCGGGAAGAATTCCTTCCTGATGGCCCATCTCACTCTCCCTCTTTCCATTTAAACCCGTTATCCCTTGTCCTGTCACTCCCTGCCCTTGGGGAAGGTCCCCCCCAGCTTCCTTGTAGCCCCCCCAGGCACTGGAAGGTTGCAGGTAGTTTGGCACAGTGCTGGTTTTTGGGGCATTTCACCCCTTACCCACTGAGCTCCCGTTTGTGCGCACAGGGAACACCAACTCCCAGTCTGTCTGGGTGAAGCTGTTTCCAGCAGCTGCGTTCAGCTCCTGAGCAATCTGCCCTCAGGTGAGGCTGCGTGACGAAACTTCTTGCACTGCGCGTTTGGGGCAGGGTACAGAGACGGGAGATACCCTGCTGCTTCTGTGTGAAAGCGGGTTGCCCAACGTTCACCCCGCAGCCGACTACAGCGGCTTTACCCTCTGACTGCCCCGTGGCCAGCTGCCCGCCCCGAGTGCCGCTGGTTGGGGCAATAGAGGAATCACTTGGAAAATTACCGCACTCCGAGAGTGGTGGTCAAC
>NW_010269740.1:0-9637 GCF_000690775.1 Eurypyga helias
GGTCCCTCTGGATGGCATCCCTTCAAAGTCAAGCGTCTGGCCAAAGGGAGCATCTGCTGGGAGGTGAGATGCATCAGACGCCGTATCCATTGGGTATAGTGCCTAAATCTTCACTGCATTTAAAGGAAAAGCTGACACTAAAGACTCTGACAGGGTCCAAGTGTCCAGTCACAAACACCTCTGATCAATACCTGTGTTGGTAGAATCATGGAATGACAGAATCCTAGCATGGTTTGGGTGGGGAGGGACCTTAAAAATCATCCAGTTCCAACCCCCCTGCCATGGGCAGGGACACCTTCCACTAGACCAGGTTGCTCCAAGCCTCATCCAGCCTGGCCTTGGACACTCCCAGGGATGGGGCATCCACAGCTTCTCTGGGCAACCTGTCCCAGTGCTCCCCACCCTCTGCGGGAAGAATTCCTTCCTAATGTCCCATCTCCATCTCCCTCTTTCAGCTTGAACCCGTTACCCCTTCTCCTGTCAAGGACAAAGAGTTTCTGCCGTCAGTGGGAGGAGAGCTGAATGCACAGGAAGGTTTTGTGCGCTGAGTAACGTTCTGCAGTATCCGACTGAATTGTGACTGAGACAATCATCAGGTTGGTATGACAGTATGAAAACAAAAGGTACATAGGCATGTGGATAGGGATGGTGTCAGCACCGTTAAAGTTGGCCATCAAGGACCTTTCCAATGATTTGGGATAATAAGAGAAGGAGAAACGATAAACAAAACCACACAGGGACACAAACTGGAGCGACAGGAGGTCCCAGAGACAATGCCAAAGACCCAAAATCACTAACGATGGGCCAACAGGACGCTCCATTCACAGCTCTGGACAGGGACACTCTGGATTTTTCCCCGTGGGAATGATGGGTGTATCTCAAGAAGCAGCTCCTGCGTGGAGCAGGTGTGAGCGAGGGGCTCTGCAGCAGCAGCTGGAGCAGGATCACAGGTCACAGCCCGTGTGCCGGGCGCTGGGCATTCGGGTGAGTGTGCGCCCGCGAGAGGAGTTGTGCGAGTGCGTGGACACTGGTGAGCACCAAGCTGGACCAGCCAGCAAGGAGAAGACCTGGGGGCTGGTAAGAGGGTGCCGAAGGCAGGTGGGGGTATTGGATGGTCAGAGGGGCTGTGCTGGTGCTCAAGGGATCCAGGATTGTGCAGGGCTGTCTGGATGTCCATCTTCATGAGCTCCGTTGGGTTTACGCGGGGGCTGTTGATGGCAGCACCTTGTCCGTGGCAGATTGTGTGGCCGAGTCAGAGCATGTGTGTGTGTCACCTCTGGGATACACACTCAGCTTTGAGTTTGAACTTGCAAATGGGAATCACAGAATCATGGAATGGTTTGGGTTGGAAGGGACCTTAAAGACCATCTAGTTCCAACCCCCCTGCCACGGGCAGGGACACCTTCCACTAGACCAGGTTGCTCCAAGCCTCATCCCGCCAGGCACATCCATTGTCTCAGGACGGAGACCCCCGGGTGTTAGGGTGTCCCAGGCTGGGCTCCAGCAGCCAGGTAGGAGGGATCCCTACTCTTGCAGCTGCTGGAGAGCCCTCTTATAAGAGGCTACACCTTAAAGAAACTCTGTTTTCCTCTTCCACAGCCATGGGTCTGCAGGAGGACGTGCTAGAGCATGATGAGAAGGCATATCGTGCTAAAAAACTACTGGCAGAAGCATGTGAGAAGGAGGGATTGGATGATGAATACTGGCTCCCCAAACTGTCAAAGATACTGGGAGTCAAGTCCAGGGAAGCCCTGAAACATCTGCAATATGAAGACTACCTTAAGCTGGAGTGCGAAGTGCAGTACCCCTGGGAAACGAAGGCTCTCCGAAAACTCCTGGAGCTGGCAGACAACAAAGCGACTTTTGAGGAGCTGCAGAAGGAGCGCTTGGAGATGGCAAAGCAGAGACATGAAGCGGCCAAGCTGGCCCTGACGGAGCTGCAGGAGATGCACAGCAGCCGCAGCCACGGCAGGGATGTCCTAAGGCAGAAAGAGGAGGCTCTGTGGCAAGCCATGGAGATTCCCAGAGAGTACTGGGCACTACAGGAGAAGTCGTTGGTGGAAGTGCTGGCGAGCATCCAGAAGCAGCTGGAGCGGCAGGAAACATCAGGGGTCAGGGGCGAGAACGTCTCCGACACGGAGGTCCTGACGGGCGTCGGGGGGGCTGGCCCTGCGGGGCATTTACAGATCCAGCAGCCTTGCAGATGTGCTGGCAAAGCGAGACCAGCTCATCAGCGTTCCCGACGGATTCAAGCTCGCCAGCCCAGAGCAAGGGTCGCTGCTTGAGAGGAAGGAGTTCTCCTCCTCTGCAGCAGAAGCCACTTTCACCAAGTCCATGGAGCAGCTGGGGTTCAGCATCAGCGTTTCCACCAAAGCCGGGTTCTGGGGGTTTGACGTGGAAGCTGGTCTAGATAAGAGCAGCTCCTTGCAGTCCCACTCTGAGCAGGGCTACATTTGCACCACCAAGTACCAGTACATCCCTCTGGCCTCCTGCTACTTCCAAAAGCACCAGCTCCGCCTCTCGGATGCGGCCCTGCGGGAGCTGCAAGACATTGAGCACCTTCTGGGCATCACTCCGGAAGCAGACAGGCCCAACATGCTGAAGAGCAGGTGTGCCAGCTTCTTCAGCAGGTTTGGGTCCCACGCAAACCAGGGTCCCCTCCACTTTGGAGGGATATTCTGGTGGAAAGCATGTAGGGAAGGTTTCAGAGCTGAGCAGCGGGAAGAGGTGAAGCGACAAGCATCCGAAGCGCTGAGCGCCTACATCGGGGCCAGCTACAGCGGCTTCGGTGCCAGCGTGGGAATGTCTGCGGATGTTTCACAATCCAGCTCACAGGCTTCTTTTCAGGGAAGAGACGGAAGGAGCGCCCAAAAGGGACCAACATGGGGGGCCCAGCAGGGATGGATTCTCTTCCCCAGTGGAAATCGGGGCTCGTCACCAATAACACAACCTGGTGCGTTATCGACCGAGGCTTTCAGCTGATCCCGGTGTGGGATATAATCCTGTTCAGTCACACCAGTGACTTTAAGTCCAGCTCTCAAATGAGCAGCAGCATCAGGGCCGCGTACGGAGCGCTAACGAACCACAGCGTGGGCACCATGTTTGGAGAGGAACTGGTCAGCGCGGTGGAAGAGGCCAGAGCGTTCATGGAGTGCGTGAAGGCGTGGGGGGTGATGGCGGATGAACGGAAACTCCTCACCCTGATAGAATTCAAACAGAATCTGAATGAAAAAACCAAAAACCACAGTGTCTGGATCAACGTATGCCTGTCGGACAAAGCGCTGCAGGAGTTCCTGGGGAACACCGTTCTGTTTTACAAGAAGTCGCCTCCAGAAAACACCACCTATATCAAATCCCTGCTGAGGTGCCTCCTGGACCCTCACATCTATTCCGTCAGGGACTTCCCTAGGTCTTCCTTCATTATGCAATGGATCTTCCATACTGAGCACAAGCTTCCCGAAACCCCCAGTGTTTCTGAGCTTGAAGATCTCACCAAGACACTGCTGGAAATGAAGGAGTACATCCAGGAAGTCACCTACGCACCAGAAACCTCGGCGTCTGCCATTCATGAAGCAAAGATAAAAGCCACCTTGACTGCAAGCCTAGCTGTTTATTCCTTACTCCAGTGTCTCCAGGAAAGGGCACAGAAGGACACAGAACTGTTGGTGCTCTTAATTATGACCAGCGTGGGATACCAGGTGGAAAGCAGCACTTTTCAGTACCTCCTTGGATGGCCAGAAATTAACTTCCTGGTAAACGAAACGCAAACGGGACATAAAGAGTATCTGGGTCTGAAGGACCAAGACGTTTACAGAGCCCAGGCGTTCCTGCTGCTGACGGGTCTCACTGTGACACCCGAAAATAAAGAGGCGTCCCCTGCGTGGAAGAACGAGCGTTTAGCTTTCATGGAAGACCAAATGAAAAACTTATGGTCCACAGAGATAAAAGCTCTCCTCGAAAAGTACAGCGTATTCAAAGACTGGGTGATGCTGGAAAGAGACTTGCATTCCTTCATCAGTGGGTGCTTGGATGACACAAACGATGACCTGAAGAAAAGCAATATAATCAAAGACATGGAGGACACTTTTCAAAGAACTGAGCCTTCCACTCAGTCCAAATCCAAATCAGACAGCAGCGAATCCAAGGCGAATCAAGCCAGTGCAAACCAAGAGTTCCTCCACTTACTTAAGCGCCTTGGACTAGAAAGTCACTATCCAAGAAAAATGGGGACAGAAGATTTCCACATCATATGCAAGACATCTTTACACGACAGCCGGCCCAGCAAGGACAACGAGCTACCGTTCTACTTCTTGCAGAAGCTGTTAACCGTGGATTATCGGGTGAGGTACCTGACCTGCAAGGACAAGAGCAACCCAGGACTCAGCCCCGCGTCAAAACCCACCGAGCGAGAGGATGAACCCTCGGATTCCTTTGATGACTTTTTCATTGATCTGGAGGAAGAAGCCCCTGAATCTGCAACCAGGGAGAGTGAAGTGCACCCCATGGATCTCCAGATGGCAATTTTTCATTGCGCCGATGATTTCATGAGACAGTACATTTCCACAAAGCTTGCTTTCTGCCAATTTGCGCTACCCCTCCTGGTACCAAACCCGTGCACTTCGCAGATAGAGTTCCCCCTCTGGAGCCTCATCCAAATCAAAAAGACATGGAAAGAGGTTGAAAAGTCAGGAAAGCAGGCCAGAATGAACAGTTACAAAAACAAACTCATTTATCAGGCGGAGACGCCCATCGTGTCCTTCATACGGATCGGCAGTTCTCCCTCCTCTTCCAAGTCTCAGATGCTGAATGCCCTGCTGAGAAAACGAAAGCATGACACTTTTTTCCACCGGCATTGCCAAGGCAGCACCAAAAACTGTTTGCTGATGAAAGGTGTTGTGGAGATCTCCTGGTACTGTCCCCGGGGTAGTGACGATGACAGCTTTGACTGCTGTGTTGCCTTCTGCAACCTGCACGGAGACGCAAGGGATCACGACCACCAGCTGCAGTTTTTACAGGAGATATCTGCTGTGAACGTGGCGCTCGTATCTGAGTCTGATCAGAGTGACAAGAAAGGGATGAAGATTTTACGTGACCTGTGGCAGTCGCAGAGGCCTTTGGTTTGTCTTTTCACCGAAAAAGAGAACGTTACATCTGGTCGCTCTAGACAAAACATAAAAATAGGTATCAAGAACAGAAACGAAGCAGAATTAATGTGGGAGCTGACAAAAACAATCAGGGATCTCCTGGAAGGGTCTAACACGCTTTTCAGCCTTGACTCCTGCTCGGACAAAGCTCGCAAGCACGGCTTCTTGGTCGATGAAGATACGGACACGTGTGTGACAGCCAAAGAAAAGGCAGTGGAGCTGGTGAAGCTCCTGAAGAATGAGAATTTGCTTGAGAAAAAATCCCAGCTCCTGCCTCTCCAGGGAAAACTGTGGTGCATGTGGTGCATAAAGGACAAAGAGCTCAGTCGCTTGCAGGAAAAGAGGAACAAGAGCATAGAGCATCATCGGAGCCAAATCGAATCAGAGAAGTCAGTGATAAGAGGAAAGCAACTAGCGAAAGCATTCCCCCTCAATCAGCTGATGAAACCCATCCTCGGCTTTCTCGAGTCCCAGCCAGCAGATAAGAAGAGATACTTCCTGCAGTGGATGAAGGTCTTTATGGATGACCTGTCCTCCGATCGCCTTGACGAACTGAAGAGAGAGTATCACCAGTTGTGGTCTCAAATCCTGGCCATAAATAAAAGCAATGAAAAAACCAGTCTGAAACCTGTGTTGCTGAATAAGTTGAATGCCCTCTCCAACGAAATCAACGATTCGTCCATTGGCCTGGAACACGTTTTGAGAGAGGTAGGGCAGATTTACGAAGCTCTGGAATCAATGAAATCCAAGGATAAATGTTTTGCCAAGCTACCTAAGATTGCGGCTGATCTGATGGTTTCAGGGTATCCCATCGAGCTGATGGATGGCGATGCTTCTTACGTCCCGCTACAATGGGTTGGAGCAATCTTTGACAGATTAATTGAGAAGCTCGGGGACAAACAAGTGTATGTTCTTTCAGTGCTTGGGATCCAGAGCACAGGGAAGTCAACCCTGCTTAATTCCATGTTTGGTCTTCAGTTCAATGTCAGTGCGGGGAGATGCACCCGGGGAGCGTTTATGCAGCTAATTAAAGTGGACGAGAAGCTGCAGCAGGATTTGGACTTCGAGTACATGCTAATTGTTGACACAGAGGGACTTCGTGCCATAGAGATGGCCAACAAACAGTCCCTTAACCACGACAACGAGCTGGCCACCTTTGGCATCGGCATCGGCAACATGACTCTGATCAATATCTTTGGAGAAAACCCTTCAGAAATGCAAGACATCCTTCAGATTGCCGTGCAGGCTTTTCTGAGGATGAAGCAAGTAAATCTTTCTCCGAGCTGCCTCTTTGTGCACCAAAATGTGGGAGAAATAACTGCCAAGGAACAGAACATGGAAGGACAAAGGCGTCTGCAGGAAAAGCTGGATGAAATGACCTTGACAGCTGCCCAGCAGGAGTTCTGCGACGTCTCCTGCTTCAGCGACGTCATCCGCTTTGATGTGAACACCCACATTCACTACTTTGCTCACCTGTGGGAAGGAACCCCCCCGATGGCACCGCCCAATCCCACCTACAGCCAGAACGTCCAGGAATTAAAGAGCAAAATTCTCCAAGCTGCCAAGAAGGAGTCACAGGGCAGCATTTTGAGGCTGTCAAGCCTGAAGGTTCGTATTAGCGACCTCTGGAACGCTTTGCTGAATGAAAACTTCATTTTCAGCTTCAAGAATTCGGTGGAGATTGCCGCGTACAAGAAACTGGAAACCGCGTTTAGTCAGTGGACCTGGCAGCTGAGGAGTCACATCTTAGACTTGCAGATGAAGCTGGACAATAAAATTCGGAATGGGGAGTTGCAGAAGGTCACCACAGAATACCTTGAAAAACTAGTGCGAGAGACAAGCGATGCCATCACGGAAAACATGGAAAAGTATTTCAGTGAAGACACAGACTGCGAGATACTGGTCCAGTGGAAAGGCAGCACGGAGCTGAAGCTGAAAGAAATAAAAGAGTCTCTTCTTCACGAAACCAGAAAGAAGTGTGAGAACCTTATTGAGCTGAAGAAGAACCAGTGCAAACTGGATGAAAAGAAATCAGAGTACGAAAACGAGCTCCTGAAAAGGAGCAGGGAGTTGGCTCTGTCTCTAAAAGGCCAGAGACTAAGTGAAAGAGAACTGAGAGACAACTTCATTTCTCTCTGGAGAATCTGGATTACTGAAGTCTCCTCTGCTGCTCCCCCTCCGGAACCGGTTGATATCGATGTGGAAATAGAGGATGTCCTTCTAGATCACTTTAAGGAGCCCAACTTACATGAACGAATCAGGACATTTCCCAAACACCTAGCATTTTCTCCTGACTTGGAGAAACATGTCACTAGGAAAAAACGTTGGTGCTTCTTGACTACGAATTTTGACAATGCTGATGTGAACAAGGTCCAGCAGATTACAGAGAACGTCATAGCATGTGTGAGGGCAAACATTGATAAGAAGGAAAAGGAGAAAAGGGATTACAGTCGAAGTTTTATTCACGAAATACTAAATGAGGTACAGAAAGGTATGGACTCTGTCCCTAGCAATGTGAAATACAGTTTTAATAAAGATTACAGGATAGATCTATCCCTGCATCTGTGCAGAATGGCAGCAGAAAGGTTTAAATCCATGCATGCGACATTCAAAAAAGCAAACGATCCAGCCATCTACTTGGAGAGCAAGAGAGAAGATTTCTTTAGGTGCTTCCAGATTTCCTGCCAAGGAGCCACTTCTATCACAACATTTGCTGTTTTCCTGTGCGACAAGATTGCCCCAGCCCTTCACCAGGCAGTCTATGAGCGGACAGCTCTTGCCATAGCTCGAGACATGAAGGGTAAGATCCCAGATTTTAACGGTAACAGATCCTCCCTGGAAGTCTGCATACTCAGATACCTGGCACAAGAAGAAAATTTTGAGAATTTCAAGAAGTACCTTAGTTCCCCAGGAGACTTTTTACGGAGTTACATTGAGACACGTGTGGAGGCGTACTGTTTAGATAAGAACAGGAGGCTGGAGAAGTTTTTAGAGGACTCCCTCACTTACTACTACGAAAGGATCCAGTCAGCTGTTTTTGAATCAACCAACATTGTCAAAGACAGGAAAGACAGAAATGACAAAATCTCTCTTTGGCTGGATGAATTTTGCAGCACACTTGGAGAGGTGCTAAACTTGCCCAGGAGGGACCTGAAGGGCATTGAGCATCAGGAGATAACAGACATCGAGTTCCTGAATAATGCCGTGACGGAAGCACTGGCTCCCCTGAAAGAGGAGCTCAGGGAAGAGTTTGTGAGGGCTGATATGAGCTTCTTCGACAGGCAGCCTCACACAATCCTGGCTGAGCAGTTTGCAGGGTGCTGGAAGCAGTGTCCCTTTTGTGGGGCTGTTTGCACAAACACCATGCAGAATCACGACGGAGACCACTCGCTTGTCTTCCATCGCCCACAAGTTTTGACGGGGTACAAGTGGCATAGAACAGACAATCTGGTCATTGATATTTGTTCTAGTAGTGTTGCAAGTGACTGTTTATTCAGGATTGGTGAAGACACATGGATCCCCTACAAGAAATACCGGGATGCAGGACCTCCTTACTCCACTTGGAAGATTTCTTCTGATACGTCCATGCAAGCGTACTGGAAATGGTTTGTGTCTCACTTCAGGACACAGATAGAAAAACAGTACAATGGGAAATTCTGCGGCAAAGGAGAAATCCCCGATTCGTGGCAGAAAATTACAAAGCAGGAAGCACTGGACCAACTGGAGAAGCTCTAGGCCAAGCTGATATGAAGGAAGAACCAGAACTGATTTGAATTTTAGAAGAACATAGTGTAAGTCTCTCCGTAAAACATTTTTGTACGGACTGTGACCTCAAGGCACATGAAGGAAACGGTATCTAATTGCTCACAGAGTTGGGTGAAACAAGGTGTGCTGCCTCTGCCATCGCTCAGGAATTCCCTTGATTCATGATAAAGTCACAATCCTCTTCCCTTCCTGCCAGGAACACATACATCTGCTTTGTCCTAGAGCAAAAAAGAGAAACCATCCCTGCAGCGAGCCGTCATGCGGCCAAGATTAAGACCAAGTGCCCAGCTGAGGAGCAAAGGGACCATTAGAAAGTAGCAGGTGCTGGGAGAAAAGGAGTGACACTGGCAAAAAATCAGTTTCCCTGCAGCAAGTACTTACCACACTCCAAGACAGGGCCGTGGGATCTGAGAGCTGCGTGACACTGGCTGCAAGCTGTGCTGTTTTGCTTTTCGTGGTTACCATTCCCTTGTCGATACACTGAGCTGGTCAGATCAGTGGCTGTTCTGTCCCTGGCATCATTAGAGCAGTGAAGACAACAGCTGACGTGGATTTAGGTGGTGGTTTAACTCTGCGTTTATTGGGTTTACTTCAAACGTTAAGGTGAGCTGTTCCTACGCCGGTGCCTGGACCTGGTGAACTTCCCTTCAACCCTTAGCCTCAACAATTCCCTTAGCCGTTGAGCAATTGGTATGACCGACGTGCAGAAGTATAGAATCATAGAATCA
>NW_010269741.1:0-11195 GCF_000690775.1 Eurypyga helias
AAACCACTCTGTGATTCTATGAAGACTCCAAGTGTCTGTTGTTATAGCATGTAACAAGGATCTCAGCCTGAGCTGGGGGAAACCAATGGGGGTGGAAAACCAGGGAGCATTCCATCAGGGCTCCTGGTAGAGGAAGGGCAGGATGATCAGGGAGTGTAAGTTCTGTTTGGCATTGGTGTTGGTCAGATGTGTCTGACTGAAATGGTCACTTGTAGGTCTGGGTTGCTGGACTGGGGATTTGCCTGGCAAAAGAAGCAGTGTGGTGGTTGCTTGAATGTTGTGCTTCTCCAGGACCAAGTTAACTACCTGAGTTCCTCTTGGAAGACAGCCAGAATGCTGCCAAAATTATGCCAGGAGGAGACCACAAAGCGACATGGATTATATCCCTAGACATATATCCCTTTTCCTCTTTAATTTCATACCAAGAAAATGCTTTTCCCAGAGTTGTGCTGAGTGGTGGGGATGGATGTGGCTTGGAGCTAGGACTACATTTAGTAGAACAAGAATAGAAATAGTAGTTTGGGGTTTTCTCTTTATCTCAGGAGGAAGCTAACCAGCCTTTTTAGAGAATGTGAGACTCAATGGAAAGAAACACAAATTGTGTAGGATAATTTGGAAGATTGTGCCTTTAAATTTAGTTTGAGACAAAACTAAGACTTTGCAGTAGTTTTCTGAAAAGTTTTTCCTCTTTCTCATTCAAAAATACTGGATAATAATGTTATTATCTACATGGTGATTTTCACCCAAATGTCTGTAATTGCTTTACAGCTATAAACATCAGGAGTCTCATTGTACAGCAGCTGCAGAAAAACACACTGAAGTTTGTTACATATTTAGGAGTATCTTTCAAAAGGAAAAAATCTGTGGTTGGGTTCCATTTTTGTTACAGAAGAACCAGATTTTACGTTTTTTGTCTTTCTTTTGTCATCTCTGAACTTTTTTCCATCCTGCTATGTCCTTTGTGTGATAATGGACCAGACGGCACACATTATTAAGAAGGCAGGGTACACTCTGGATTATACGGTGGCATAATAATGTTCTCTGGTTTATTCTTTGTTCTACTGCTAATAATTCATAACATTCAATTTGCTTTTTTTATCACTGTTAAGTATGGACCTGACATTTTTGTAAAACTTTTTATTATAATGCCAGCATTTTGTTCTTAAATGGTAATAATAATCTCAGGACCTATCACTAATATGTAGGTGTATAGAAAGTTGGGGTTTTCTCCCTATGGGTTATTTTACATTTATCTGCATTGAATTACATCAGCCATTTTATAACCCAGTCACTCAATCTCATAAGGTTCCTGCAACATTTCTGTTAGCCACCTTTTTTAGCATCTGAGTAACCTGATGCTACCAGGAAGTCTTTTTTTCCTTACTGTTCATACCCTTTTCCGATCATTTATGCACAGGATGAACACAGACCTCTCTTGGGCTCCCACTGGAGACATCCCTCTAACTTCCAAAGTGACTATCTGTGCCCTAATGTTTCTTTTAGGTTAGCCAACCCTTTCTCCACGTGAACAGGACTTTGGTGCATTAGCTTATTTAGAGTTTTTCATGAAGGCTTTTATCAAATACACATGTAGGCACCTGAGGATCTCCCTTGTCCATCCCATTGCTCACCTTTATTCCTTCAAAGGACTCCAGGTTTCTGAGGCACAGATTTCCCTTGAAAAGTCACACTGGTTCTTCCACAGTCTCCCATATTTATTTTATAGGTTTTTTTTTTTTCTGCTACAGTTTTGTTCTTTTGACTGCTTTTCTGCTAACTTGCCTGGGAATGCTCTACAGGAGCCCTTCACAAGTTAGGAAACTGAAAGTTTACCAGTGATGGGGTACCAAGCTTTTGTGTACCAGGAAGAAACCTGAACCTCTGCCCATCTCACAGTGAAGACTGAGGCAAAGAATCGGCTTAGTTCTTGTTGAATTTTGATCTTTTCCAAAGGATTTTGCTTGCTCTTTGGTCACAGACTGTCAGCAATTGTGGTTGTGAACAGTGTCTTCCACATGACTGTGGTCCTTTCATGATACTTCAGCTGTAGTTATATTAAATTATGTTTAAAAAAAATCATAATGCTATGGTTTGTGGTTGCCCCATTGCTTCTGTGATATACACTATTCTGGGTCATGTACAACCTACAGGAGGGAGACTTGCCCAGAGGATTTTGGATCTAAAATAATCTGAAATATAGAAACCAGGTCTAAAACCAGTATTCATTTCCATCTCCTCTTTCCATGACTTGCCTTTTCACCCAGACGACAAGGCAGAAGTACTCATGACAGCTTCTGCGATTGTGAACCCCTGGTTCTCCAGGCTGTGGGGCTGGTTAGAGTATACTGAGAAACTCTTTTGTGCCCTATGCTCACATTTCCTTCTTAAGCAGCTGGGACATGTCTGGGGCACTCACGCAAATACAGAAGCTGGAAAGTTTATATTAAGTGTAAATCCTACTCACATATCAGAAAAATACAGTGTTTCATTTTTAGCACAAAAAGTATTGATGGCTCTGGAGTAGAAAGCTATTTCAAAAAGATGCTAACATAATATATTAATAAAGTAGTTTAAATATAAATAATACAACAAAAATTTTAGTACTGAGCAAGCATCATTCGAAGAATCCTCTTCAAATGCCATTAAAAAATCAGAGCACAAGATCTTTAAGATCCTTTAAGAGAAATTTGAAATGTCAGACACAGGAAGCAGAAATGCCATAATGATGAGCAAGGAGTGTAAAAAGTACAAAATTCAGGCCTTCTGAATGAGAGAAAATACTTCCCTGATGACTGAAGCAACGTTTCCGTATCTGAGTTTTGTACTGCAATGTACAGGTCTCTGCTTTCAGAGACCATTAAAGAGTTAGATCTCAAATGAAGATACTCGAAAGAGGAAGGGAAATATTACATTTATTTTTAAAAACTTATTTAAAGAATTGTTCGAACCATATATAATAGGTGAGAAAAAGGGCTCAAGAGACCGAATCGGAGAATGTCACCATCTTGCTGCTCAGATAAAGTAGCTGATGCTGGGTCTGGGCAAGAAAAGTTGTTTTCATTTCTATAATACATACAAATCTTATCAATGCCAGCATAATTTTTACCCACTCATGTAGAAAATATAAGATGCTGTATTTGCAGTTAGTGTTTCCAAAGATAGATCTACTGGCCCATCATTGCTTGTAAGTTTAAGGTTACATGAAGTAGACTCGTTCTGTATAACTGGATTTTCATGATTGCTTTTTTGCCTCAGATTTGCCACCATCTTTATTCCCTACCTTTGTTTACAATAAGAATTGATCCCCTAGTTGGTTTAAAACTGTAGGGCAGTTGATATAAGAATAGCCTACAACAACCTGTAATCCATTTTTATACAGCTTCTTATTTATTTCCTTTAAAATTGTTATATTTACTTTTTACACATTCTAAATGTGGATGTTGCTTTTTGCGATACCCACCCAGATGCAGTTGCTTCTCCAAAGGGTCAGCTGCCAATGTGTTCCAACCTAAATATAAGTTCCAGGTTGAAAGCTGACCCTAAGTTACCATGGAAATTAGGAAACGAGGTGGCAATCCTATGAAGAGAAAGATAGGAACTGGGCAAAGAAAGAATAAAGTTTGGATTGTTCACAGGTAAAATGGAATAAAATTTCCTTACCCACCATGGTAGGTTTTAAATTGCTGATGACTTCTACACAATGCTTCTCAACAATGAACTTTTCAGCCCGTTTTGTTTATATCTTACATTTTAATAGTGGCATTGAAGTACAGATATTTTCAGCCATCTTAATTATGCAGGATCATGGTTATCAATGAAAATGTGACTTTGTCAGAGGCCTCTTTTTTCTGTATGTACAAAATGGGGAAGATGCACATAGTACAATGGAGTTGGAAACAGAGAGGAGGATGACTGAACTCTGAAGCTGGTCGCTAAGTCTTCCAGATGCATTATTTTAAAGGTCCTTTCCATCATTTCCAAGGATGCTGTCCAGCTGAGCCGTGCAGGATGACCAAGGTTAATATTCTGTGGTGAGAAGGAAGAAATGAATAGGATAAGGAAAGAAAACACATTTCTTTGCATCTCTATAGGGCTTCATGCTTTCTGAGCTAGTTAGAAGTGGTAAAGTTCAGTCTGGTGTTCCCTCTCCCCTGCGTCCTGAAGGAGTGATCCCAGGGCAGCTTCGGTTCCTGTGTTTGGCATAGGAGCTGCTGGTTGTTTTTAGTACAAAACCGTAGCTCAGGCACGTACAATGAGACAACCTTGGAGTTGTCTGCAGTGGGGTTTTACATCAACGCATCGATAAATGTCGTACGGTGGCATTCGACACAAAGCATTTGGTTTTCACTTTAATGTGTTGGTTAATGGCTGTTTCAAAAATCTGCATGAACAAGGAGGAAAGGCATGAGGTTCTAAATGCACAAAAAAGTGTAAAATTGCATGGCACCAGAAAAAGACATTATAAAAGGCTCATGCTGTTCTAAACAGTGAGAGCTGCTAGCCCACTATTTTCCCCCAAACCTTCTCAAAGCACCCAGCTGTGAGCCTTTTGAATGAAAGTCTAAAGTCTAAATTTAAAATAAAGATGTTAAATTTATGTTTTGAAATCAATTTTAAAAAGATTACATGGCCACTAAGCAATGCTGAAAACTCTTATTATGTGGGGCAGCTAAGTGTAGCTATTGAAGCGCTCCCAAGAGTTTTTCTTCTTATTTATTGTTAATGCCTGCCATCCTTTTTTCTGACTCTTTCCACTGCTTTTTATTATCTATTCTTTTTTGTATTTTGATCTAACTGAATTACTATTTACCTCACTTTTGAAATTTCTGTTCATCTGTTTTAAAGTCCCACGGACATCTTGGGTATTACAGAGAGCATATTAATAGGGTTTTCGAAGCCCTGCAGTGGCACAATAGCAGATTTTTGTGTTTGATAACTTATTGTTTCAGACAGCCCCACGTAGACAGAATGTTTCTCCACAGTCACCAAATCACCAAGATCCAAATCGTTTTTTGTGGCAAATCTGCTCACAATGACAAAAATTTAGGAGGAATAGAAAGTTGATAAAGTGACTCCATAATTACTCATCAGTATCAGGTATGATCTGTTTATAAAAGCCATGTACTAAAAATAAGACTTGGCCAAGTTTCCTCGGCCATTTCTCTGTAGTAATCCTAAAAGGTCACTGCTGTGGAAATGTGGCTTCTTTGTCCCTAAGCAATCTGGTCTGTTCATCAAAGTTTTGTGATTTTTTTAGTATTCTAAAGGTATGCTAGGTAGGTCTTCAGAATGCAAAGATCATTATGGAAAATACATATCTGCACAGCAGGCACTGCAAACACCTTTGCTCTGTGCAAAAGAGGCCATGGTAGGATGCTGACGTGGTGCTTCTTGGGATTTAAACACAGTTAGAGCGTCTCTGGCGCCATTTCGGATTGGAGAAGGGAGCTCTTTCAGCCTCTTCAGGGGTTCCTTTGAGCCAGTTGGCTTTAAAAATGTGCATTTAATGGACCCAGAGGCCCCAGACATTTTTCATAGACTGTTGTGCAGGCGGAAGCAGAGACTTGGAAAGAAAGAGGTGGCCCATGGGCAGTGCAAATTTCCTGCAGAAAGTCTGCATCTTGGAACCATCTGCTGGTCTTTTATTTGCTGTGAGAATCTGTGCAAGTTCTCTTTTTAAAAAAAAATCATATTGACAAGTCCAACTGACCTTGAAGTAGCTACCAAGTCAGTACATGGCTCTACATGTATTCAGAAGCTTTATTCTTCCCCCTACTAAATGTAGCAAAAACCAGAAACAAACTGATCATTTGGATAATGCAGAGGGATTATAATGGTATATATGGTTGAAATTTATTATTAGTATATACTCTTAACTAGAATCCTTCTTTTATATAGTTATCCCCAATATTGATTAAATGAGATAATGGGGTGTACATTTTAGTGGCTCAACACTGTTCACACCACCTGGGCGCCAAAGTCCTCCCCCCTGCCACACCCAGCCTAGGGGCTGAACTCCTACAGAAGCATTGCCTGGATACAGAATCATAGAATCACAGAATGGTTTGGGTTGGAAGGGACCTTAAAGACCATCTAGTTCCACCCCCCCTGCTATGGGCAGGGACACCTTCCACTAGACCAGGTTGCTCAAAGCCTCATCCAGCCTGGCCTTGAACACTTCCAGGGATGGGGCATCCACAGCATCTCTGGGCAACCTGTTCCAGTGCCTCACCACCCTCTCCGGGAAGAACTTCTTCTTGATATCCAATCTAAATCTACCCTCATTAAGCTGTTAAGCAGTTTATCTTAATGTTTAAAGATGCACCAGCTATAACTGTTGATTGAAAAGCTAGTTAGGATGAAGGTGATAAAAATCTTATGTTCTTGTTGAATTTTGCCTGTTTCAAGTAACAATTAAGAAAACTTAAGCAGATTTTATTATAGGGGGTATCCCAAAGTAACTGGAAATTTTTGCAAAGTATTACCCTGCTCTGTCATAGGCCGAGTAATAGCAGAGCATAATGCAATTTAAGAATGAATTCCCGATTCTCTTCAATATTTAAGACATTACAGTGCTTATCAGTTGCACATAAGAAATAGTTGGAAAGCATATGGCATCTGTTGTACACCATGTCATGCATTTCAGGACCAGGAAAATTACAAGACTAAGGGAGGAGCCTGCGTACGAAAACCTTTTTTTCCCACCTATAGCAGATGGTCAGATTTCTAATTTAAAATTTTCTTGGAGTTTTGGCATTCTGCCATCTGTCTCCACAGCTGCAACCGTGCAATAACTCTGTCACCTCTCTTAGAAAATGTTTCTTGAGAGTAAATTTAATGCCTAGCCAAGTGTTGAATTTACAGCTGCTGGGAGCAGAATATAATATGTAAGAGTTGGCCACGAGGCCCTGCTGATTTCCCTTACCTGGTTACAAGTAAGGTTGTGTTTTTATGAAACTGTTGTGAACATCATTAAGGAGCTGCAGGGAAGATGTTTCCGGTTATTTGTTTTCACAGGCGCTTCAGTAATCCTGTGTACAAAGAATCAAGCAGCAGCATCAGCAGAGGTCTTGCACAAAGAGCTTGACTGAGATTATGAAAAACATTCATAATCATTGTAATTGCAAGAAGACTCTTTTCTGTAAGTTTTTTTCTTTGTCTCAGCTCTGTCAGTGTCTATTAACATTGAAAATACTACTGCAGATGGGTAGTTGTAATGTTAAATACCTCGCCAAGTGTTCAACCCATCTGTCTGCTTAGGTGTTCGGTTGGAGATGGTGGCCCATCTCTGCAGAGCTGCCGAATTCATTTTCAGAAGTACCATTGAACAGATACTTGTGACATTGGGTTTTGCTTTGCTGATTTTCTCTGATGAAGTCAAATCAGACTCTTCCAGATAGAAGGTGGGTATCAGGCACTACTAACTTGAATTAGAGTCAAAATTTGGTTCTGGGGTGAAGACCTTCCTATCCTGTGACTACACTGAACCGTAAGGTTTGATCTGTAGCCTCTGTGTTTACAACACATGGAGGTTATGCAGACATGAAATATACCTTCTTTCAGAAATTTGTGTGTAAGGTTGGCTGGCTCTACCACTTTTGTAAACTTAGAAATAAGATTTATGACAAATTCACAGTTTCCAGATCTTGTGAGGCTTTTAAACCTTCGTTACCCCGGTCGCCTGCAGATGGCGGGTGACTTGCTGGCATTTTTGGAAAATGTCAGCTAGATGCTTGGGGTCCAGGAGGTTTTTCCCCGTGTTCAGTCAGCCTTGAGCTGTGCTCGTAGCTGAGGCTTGCAGGAGCGGCTTCTCTTATGGTTTACCTGAGGAATGGATCGACTCCTGGAAAACTTGAGTAACTGGAAAGAGAGAGGGAGGAGATGAGGTGTCTCCATTAGAAAACTGGTGCTGGGTGCGCAGGGACGACAACTGCTCTGTCAGAGGAAACTGCACAGGCGAGAGCTGCTCGACAGTGGGAGAAATCACAGAGCAGAGATCCTTTTCCTCGCACCCTCACAAAGACAGTGTCCTTTCTGAAAAATGGTATCTGTGTTAGATTCGAGCCCATCTTATCCACTTATTTGTCTTCTTTCCCCCTCTGTCTCACCCTCCCTAGGACAAAACACACCCCAAACGTGTGTTCAGGCTCCTCCATCTTCCCACGTGTTGCCGCTCAAGAGCCAACCCCACACAATGCCGTGTTTCTGGATAAACAAGAGTTTTTCCCAGCGGGGCTGTGAGACACATTTCTGGGTTTGCATGGCGCTGTCTGCGTGGAGCTCTATGATAGCGGCACAGTGTGAATTCTGAGCAGCGATTATCAGCTGTTTGAATGCAGCAGATGAGTCCTACAAGCTGCATTAATACATCAACATAGCTCGCTCGTTAGCATTAGTGGCCTTACCAAGTTAGCATTCATTTTTCTCTCACTTCTTAAATTGACCGATATATACCCCCTAAGTCTTTTTGTGTCTGCTCCGTTTGTGGTGATTATAGTGATTTTCTAGGTGTAGTACTGAAGACCTTTCTGTTAAGGGAAAGGTGGTGAGACTGAGGGAAGATAACCTTGTTGTTGTGGCATCCTGCCTTGGCCTTGTGTTGTAGCCTTGGATAAATCATTTTATCTCGCTATACTTTTCTTCCTCATCCAGTGAAATGGACATGATAATATCTCATTTTTATCACAGTTCGTATGACTTCTCTGCCTATACTGTAAGTCATGGACTGGCTCTTATCCATGTCTTTCAGAAGGGGCATCTGATATTCACTACAGCCTCTAGGTATTATGATATTTCACCTGGCTGTTAATGATTGTGACTGGAAGTGATGAGTAATGTTTAAAATTTAACCTATTTAGAGGCCACATTTTAGATTTCAGCTATCAAATCATCTTGCAGAGAGCAGCATTTTTCCTTAGAGGGTGAATAATTAAGAGTAGATTAATACACTATCTGCCAACTTTTTTGCCATGTATTTTCTGATGCTTTTAAGGGAAGGTTTCAAATATGAGGAATAAACAGTGTCTCAAAATACATCTCCACACTGTAATTCTACATGTTTGTCTCCAATAGATGGAAGGCCTAGTCAAGTTAATTATGATTTGCATAAAAATCAGGCCCTTAAAAAATTGCCTGTGTCCTTGATCCTCCAAGCACTTAAAGTCATTCTTAATCTTACACATGATCAGTTCCATTTTGTTTATTTAGATCACATGGATGCTCAAGGTTAAGTATCTGCCCAGGCATTTATAGGATTGGAGCCTCAGATTATGGATCCTAAATGACAAAACATCATTTCAAATAAAGTTGTTCCTCACTGAAAACCATTTTGTAGCAAATAGCATTTTTCTAGAAAATTCACTAAAAGCCACCATGTTTTGTTGGTTTTGTCGCTGAGATCTGAAAGGTCTTTGCCAGCCAGATAGTTTTCTTCTTCTTCTGCCTTTTTAAGTCTAAAGGAAAAATGTTGGGATAATGGGAAGGTGGAAAGGGAGGAGAGTAGCATCGAAGCCAATACTGAACACTGAAAATATTATTACTGAAAATATTTCTTTTGGAATGTATGTATGTATATATTTCACATTTTAAAATAATTTCTAATTTTTCCCATGAAGCATACCACTTTTTGCAATCATTTATAGTCTGTGTAATACACAGAGTATGTATAATAACTTGAGTTGTGCTGTATAATCTAGGTTAGTACTGCGTTGGTTTATCCCCAAAAGTCCTTGAAAGCGTGTCAGTTTCCTATAGTGTTTTCCATTATACTTGGGAGATTTTTTTATTTAAAAACCCTTGTTTTTTAACTTATTGCAAAGCTTTTGAAATAAATCACAAGCAAATGGCTCCCAGAAGGACAATGCATCCCTACATGTATTAGTTGACAACCTGGGAGGCTGTTCCACAGCTGGGAACATGGTTGCCTGTGGAGTTCTGAGGGATCAAGACTCAGCTACGCCTTAAACATCTCTCTGACACTGAAACCACAAGAAGAATAAGGGACTGGGAAAGTGGTGAGGTTAACATATAGTTTATAGTTGGCCTTGATTTCCCAGTTCCCCCAAATGTCTTTATTTTAACAGAAAGGCTCTAAGCAACTTCCATAACTTTCTTTAGAGGAAAGTGTAAATCCACATAAAGAGCCCAAGTCTCTCTTCATAGTAGGACTTCCAGGACACTGAAGTCAAGCATATGTTGACATGACCTTGAGAGCAAAGAACACATATGGGCTTTATGGTAAACAGACACAGTTCTGATGTGCTCAAGCTTCTGCTGACTTCAGCTCTTGTTTCAACAGCAATAAGCAACTCATGATCAGTCCCTTTTACTTCTTCCCATACTAATGCTCACAGAGGCAAAGGTTCCTTTTTCTGACAGCAGAACGGAGCTCTGAAGGTGGTGATCAGGCAGGGGAGATGACTGACAAGGTTATAGAAAGGCTACATCTTCTTTGCATCCAAGCACTGTTCATACCTGGGCCTGTTCCTCTTCTGCTGCAGAGGAAATTAAAGGGAGGACCAGACAACAGAAGGAACTGGGCTTTTAGCTCCATGGCTAGGTAGATCCACTGGCCATCCATCCCCCACCTGTAAACAAATACTGTAATTCTGGAGTCATGACAAAGCATAACACCTCTCTTCCAGCTCTTAATCTGGCAAACTGGTCCCTAGGCTAAAGCAATGCCAGAAATGATGGTTCTGTGATTCTGTGAAATTCCTATTATTCTGTGAAATGGGATCAGAATTTGGCCAGTGTAATTTTGCAATTTAGAATCAGCTTGAGTTACCTAAAGATCAAAAAATAAATTCCCTGTAATGTTTATGGAAGCTTTGGTGTTGGTTTTTACCACTGTTTTACTTTGCTCTGGCCTTCAAGTTCTTCAGGAATATGAATGAGAGTTCTGTTGTTCCAGAGTGTTTGAACAGCTTGTCTTTCCTCTACAGGCTTAGGGAAATAACTGTCAGATTTACTTTATGAACAGGACTATGGAGTTCACCTTGGTTTGTAATTGGCATAGAAAGATTTGTTCAGGACAAAGATTCATCAGCCAAAGCTATAGCTTCCATGGGAGCAGTATCCTTGCCTGCTTTGTTCTTGCCGAGGCAGTATGCTAGAAAGCAAGTGAAACTCCCCAGTTTGGGGGCCAGGGGAGCAAGGAGGTAGAAGATCCTTAGCAAGTCACTTGGAAAGGCCAA
>NW_010269742.1:0-9893 GCF_000690775.1 Eurypyga helias
CAGCGTGTTGACCGCACCACACAGCAAATTTGTTGAGGGTGAACTCCATCCCACCGTCCATGTCACCGATAAAGGTGTTGAACATCATTCAGTATTTCGAATGTGTATTGTTAAAACGGTGATTTCTCTTTAAAGAAAAAATAGATACAAACCCACAAATCTTTGTCTTCTTCTCCTTACAAATCAGCTTACATATGTGTCTTGGGAGTCCTCTAACTCTGCTCTGACATATTAATGGTTATTTTTATGCATCCAATTTAGAGGTACCAAAGAGCTCTATAGAAATATAAAGAAACTGTGGTCCTTGAGGATCTTGCTGTCTAAAGCTGGCTGTGAGTCTCAGCTTCCTTTCCACATGTTTTTTTTTTTTTTAATTTGTGTGGTCCAGAGTTGAAATTCAGAATCATGAACAAAAAAAAAAAGCTTATAACTGATACCCTGCAAATTTAATTTTACAAAATGAAATATGTTCCCTGTGATCGCCAAGATTTCATAACTGAAAGCTGTGTGATTATTCTTATTTTAGGCAAAACCTCTCTAAATACCAGCTGTGTAACTGTAGTCTTGTGACTTCACAACTGCAAACAGGAGTTTTGATACACCTGAGATTTTGGAATTTTGTTTAGTATCACTCTTGGAGTGGAAAGCTTGTAATTTTCCAGAGCATTTTTGTGATGGATGGGCTAGACCTGTTAAATCCCAAGCTCTGTGTTGACCCTGAATTCTTTGATTCATAGTGGGAATCATAAGGTTTCTGGTTCCTTGGGTGAAGCATTATAACTGTTTGCAAGTTGGATCTGCTCCCAAGTTGAAAAGCCTAACCTAGGTTCCCAGAAGGAAAGCTTTATAAAGGAAGCTTTGTAAAGCTTTCCCAGAAGGAAAGCTTTCTGTTTGCAAAAACTGAGCCTTCACTGTGAAACATGTATTTATTTTTTTTTTTTTACTAATCGTCCTTTTCCAACAGAAATCTGTTTCATCATAAGGTTTTGACTGCTTGTAGTCATAACACTGTGAGAGGTGACAGACAGTAGTGTGGGAAATTATTTCCTTTACAGGGAAAGAAATAACATATAAACTGAGCAGAAACCGCTCCAGCTGTGTGAATGAATGCTCAGAATCTCTGAAAATAACGGCCATTAGTTTTCAGGTTGTTCAGCATCTTTCTAGCTGCATATCCTGGTCCCAGGCAGCGATGAGCTGCTCTCCTAGGGCAGTCTATAAGATTTTGTTTCATCCCATAATACATCGAGTGGTCACTGTACCCCCCTGTACCGGTGGTGCTGGGAGCGGGCCGGGGGGAACCTTGCAGACCCAGAAGGTGGGGAGGGGGGAGTCGCCCCGGAGGTTCCTGCCAGCAGCACCTTTTTTAATCTCTCTCCAGACATCTGTTGGGGGATTAGCAGATAGTTAGCCCCTTTTGTCAATCAGATTGCTCTGGGAAGGGGCAGTTGAAGGTTTTCTTTCCCCCTGCTCTTCTCTCCCAGGCTCAGGGAGGGGGTTTTCCTCCGGACTTTGGATTTATTTTTGCTTGCTGTTCTGGAACCTGACTGTGTCCGCCCACGGGTGGCGAAATCCTGTAAAATTTGTTCTGTTTTTCTGTTCTTCTAATTATTTATTAGAAATAGTATCTTTAGTAACTCAGTAAGTTTCATTTATATAATTAAATAGTTCTTATCTCAACTTTTTACCAGCCTCCCTTGGTTTTTTTCCTCTGACCCTTTCTCACTGGGAGTGTGTGTGTAGGGGGGTGGAGTGGCAGAGAGACTGGTGGTGCTTAATTGCCCGACAGGGCTAAACCACAACACTACAGTACTAGAAAAATGACCAATAATTTCTAAAACATTGTCATTTCCTTGCTTGCTTCCTTGCTACCCTTCTTCCTTCCTCCCTCTCTGTCTGTCTGTCTGCCATCATAATTTTCTGCCTCTTCTCTTCATTCCTTACTCACAACGAAGCAGAATCTCTCATTTGGCCATGGAAATGTCGTCTCATCTTGGGTAGAATCAGATGTTGCCTTCTGAAAGCTCCTTTGCAAAGTGTGTCTCATGCTGTATGAGGGGAATTGAACTGCAAAGCCTGTTAGAGAGAGCCTGTTAGAGAGAGGACTGGAGTTCTGCTGACATTCTAGGCAATATTGCAATGCTATAAAACAGTCTGGGGAAGTTACTGTACTTCAGAAAGCCTTGAGTCCTTATTCTAATTAAGCTGTGTTCCCTCCAGAACTGGGTACCAAGGTGTTTAATGACCCCTTAATCCTCCTGTACCGAGCAGTCTGTGCTGTGCTACCAAATGATGACTATCTTAAGTGCTAAAGGGAATTACATGTAGGGAAGATAATGCATTAGAGACACCAGAAATTAAAGTTCTGTTCCATTTCAGATTGTCTCTCAAATAAATGTGAAACCTTGCCTTTGTTACCCTGTAGTAATAAAAGCAATACTGTATCACTCCTCTCTGTGGATGTTACCGGCAGTAACTGGTGAAGCACAGTCATAAGTAATTATACTAATTAAAAGTGGTGAAAGGTAGTCACCAACTCTGGACCTGAGAGACCAAAGTTTAATGTACCTGGTAGAAGGGTGACATTTTTAGTTTGCTTCAAGACACACTAAGCAAAGAGGATACTTAGACTTGTGATCTTGGAAGACCAAAATGCAACAAACTGTGGTTAATTGAAGAGAATAAACAGGAATTTTAGAAATTAGTTAGCAATGAAAGAGGATGGAAAATACAATACAGAAGAAGCAGACTGAAAGGAATTTATTTCCTAATACACAAATGGAAACTAATAGATATACTGGCATTAAAATTAGTAATACTGAGGATGTGTCTGACTTCTTCACTAGTGTTTTTCCTTACATAATTGACAGATCAAGGCGGGTACTGATACTGAGTGATGATATCAACATTAACTTGTTCTTGAAAGACGTTGAAAATGGTACATTTAATAATGTCTGAACTGTTACAGCATCTCTGCAAACTGTAAGAATGGTTCAGCATCATTGAAAGATGTAAATGGAATAAGGTAGATATTTTTGATGGTCCAATATATATCTAAATATCAAAGGTATCTAATATTTGTCTATTTTACTGATTGTCAAATTTAAAACCTTGAAGTTGAAAGAAAAATTGTCCCTTGGAGAGGGCTATAAAAAACCATGTGCAAAACAATCGCTGAATTTTAGTGTGCTCTGTGCAAAGGGAAATTTCACTGAATCTGAACAAAGGCAATATAAGCCAACAAAAAATTATGAGTGCTAAAGAGAGCAGTGCTCTGGTTATTGATGTAGAAGAATTAGAAAATATTGGTTTATGGACAATGCAATCAGTAAATTTAATACGTTGCTCCTGTAGTTAGTCAAAGTAATTAACACAAGGGCATATAGGGCAGCTTGAGCCAGCAGACTCTGGCACCGGAATAACTGACTGCAAGAGAGCCATTAGCTCATGATTAAGTAGTTTATCATCAGAAGTCAACATCTGTAGTCATAAGTACATATTTATAACTATTTCTGACAGGTACTTGGGTTACATAAGGGCATTGCATAGCTTAGTTCTTTAAGGGAAAAGGAATATACTCTGTTTCATATGGGAAAATTTTCTGCTTTGCTTCTTTCAAGCCATCATGAAGTTTTCATGTTCCTGAAGAAATGGACCCTGAAGAGAAGCATATCCATGCATCCTTGACTATAACAGCCCACTGGAGATAGAGCAGTGTGAAGTAGCTGCAACAGAGGATGGAGAGCAGAAACTTTCTACAGAGATGCAAAGTGGAATCAGGAAGGGTGAAATCCCCCCAGCAGAGAGATCCATGGGCATGGGACCACAAAGGTATCGGGAAAAATGGGTATGTTGCTAGCAACAAGGAAAGGTTGACCTCTGGTGATCAGAGTAGAAGGTCAGCCAACTTCACAGGCAGCATTTTCATCTCTAGGTTTTTAGTTTTAAAGCTGATGTCAAGAGGACAGGAGAGAAGGCAGGAATGTGTTTTGCAGGTAGGTGTCTGGAAAAAGGTGCTGCATTTTCAGAGAGAAAGAAATTACTTTGATTAGCACATTTTACCATTATTTAGAAGTACAGTTTGTATATGACTGGGATATAGTAAGAATGGTGTCCTCAGACATCAAAACCATTTAAAATGCATTAGAGAAGCCTGAACACAGTCTTTGAATGTAGGACTTGAGGAGTTGCAGTGAACTGGAGCTGAGTAAGATCAGACAATATTTGCCAGATGAGTTTGTGAAGAAAAGAACACAAATTGGGTATATCAGCAAAAGCCTCCTTTGCTAAACTTCAGTCTAACCAGTCAACTATTCTGCAAGCACAAAAAAACATTCTCTGATAAAAAGAAAATCGTAGTGCCGATTCACTTGCTGCTGGAAGGTGGGAAATCTGGGGGCAAAATTAGATGTTGGTAACTATTAATGATGCTTCTTACACCATACCATTAAGAGGAGACACCAAATTTCCAACTGATAGGAACTTGAAAAGTCAAGTGAAAAGGAGAATTTAGAACATCAATGTTTATTTCATTCTCTAATTTCCTTCCATCTAATAAACACAAAAGAAACCATGTTGTATTAATACATGTTCGAAGTTGTTTTTAAAGCATATTAGGAACCTGCCTGGAAATATCCCTTAGTAGTGCTCTGTTTCTAGCTACAAAACCATATTCTTGGTTACTTTTAGTTTTGCCAAGCTTGAAACATTTTATCTGAAGTTTCTTCCTGTTTGTATCCACACCAGGGGACAATTTTAAGAAGTTAATGCAGCCCCAGCTTACAAAAAGCTGCATATGCACACCCAAGGTTCCTCTCACATTGTTCTTTCTGAATGCAGAAACACAGTAGGGGACCTTATGCTATACCAGATTTGGAAAGTCTTCTCTTAGACCAGACCTTCTCAAAAGTTTTGTGCCATCAAGATGTGTAGTAATAGTCAGCCAAGGATGGGCATTATCTGGAAACATCTGGTGTAACAGTTGGACAAGAAAGTAGCTTCAGATATTGATTATAAAAAATATGTACAGCTTTTCAGTGAAATACATCTTTTTTTTCCCAAGTACAATATTCTCATATACACAGGGGCCTAATCTACTGGAGTGTAGAACAAGTTTCATGACATAGAGCCTCTCCAGGCTTGCATAGAGTGCTCCCTTGTCCCATTTGCCTTTTATATCTTCTGAAGGTGTCCACCAGTAACCTGAAAGTTTTGATTCAGGGTCTATAAATTCCACCACAAGAGCAACTTTTGCATAGTATAACATCGAGTTTCAAATAAGATTTTTTTTTTTTTTTGACATATGTGTTACTAATAGTTCTATTTCACTGTAAAATGCTGCTAATTTCATTGGTGGATGTGCCTGTATGCTGGAATGTAAGACAGACAAATGGTGTTTACTTGCACTGTTTCTCATCTATATATCACTTCCTTTCTCTCTTCAGCTGTGGATCCCTCAGAGAAGTATGTCTCCCTGTTCTGTGCTGGTATAAACAGATCTTGCACCCTTCCTCTCTTCATTTCCACATGCAGTCTCACATGGTAGAAGAGCGTGATGCTGGGGAGTGTGCCATCTGGCAGGATCTCAAGTGCATGGAGAGACAGTGCCTTGATGCAGGACAGTACCCATCTGTTTCATGCTATGACTTTGAACACCATTCGGATTTTGGTGAAAATCTGCAGGTCAAGACAACAGAATGTACAAAGTGAGAAGCTTCCAGTTTTACAGGCCAGTATTATTCAGAATTTCCAAGACAAGACACATTACTGTTGCTCTACTTTATATTGTTTGTACACGGGGGAGGAAAAATTCCTAAGAGCAGAGAACATCCACAGAAACAGACCTGAGAATTTGTCCCACTTCTCGTTCCAGTCCAGTGTTTAGACTGTGCTACATTTCCTCTGACTTTAGTGCTATCTTGGATAACACTGCCCGTCCAAACATGAGTCTTACCAAAATGCAGTGAATCAGTCATACACCATAGACAAATCACGGGAAGATTTGTGGGGATCTACTTAGAAATTGCCAGTCATAGTTAGAAAGACTTGAAATGGAATGAGAAATGAGAGGGAGTGGAGGTGGCAGGTAGACCAAGCTGAAACTGTGGAACAAATGGATGGGGAAAACTGAAAATAGGAATAGAAGGTGGCAAGAAATATCTTGACTTGATTTGGTAGTGGTACTTTTCATAAAAGAAATCTGCATAGGAGACCACATGGGGGCAGGGCTAAATCATACATCAATATATCAGTGCATATTCCTGGTATCTATGTTGAAATGGTCATTTCATGTGAATGGACCTCACTTGCTCTCCCTCTACTAGTGCAAATAACAGTAAGTGAAGTCTGATGTAAACACAGAAAGATCACTGATGAAGTCTAAAATAAGTATGTGGCCTCTAATGAGCTCTGTTTAGTGATCATCTCTGAAAGTCCTGCAGGCTTTTTTCAACACAGCACATGTTCTAGTCATGAGTCTCTGTCTAGTGTAGGAGCAGAGCTAGTGTTGCTTTGCCTGTCCATAAAAATGGATGATTGACATGATCAAATTGACTTTCCGTAGCCCAGTGGAAGTTAAAGGCATACACATTGCCAAAAAAATTTGCACTGAGAAGGCATGAGAGTAGTAAGAAATATATAAATTGCTAGTACATACATTAGGCATCTTGGATTTGTGAAGCCCTAGAAATTGAGTCCTCACTATTGAAACAAGGGATATTCACTCTTGGGAATTTTACTCTCTGTGATGTTTGAAGAGAAGTTGCCATCATTCAAGCTCGTAGGAAGCAAAGATTAATTCCCCAGATTTAATGTTGGAGGCAGAGTGTATGTTATCCCTTAATGAACTAACAAAGAATACATAACATGAAACAGATGATAATGTAGGCTTTCCATATTACAACAAACAGACTAGATCCAGCCTCCTGAGGCTATTTGGGTTTTAAGGGGTTTAAGATTTTGGCTAAGCAGTGACATTCATATTTGAGTCCTTTTTTTAATTGCTGTGCCTGTATCTTTTTTTTTTTCTTAATGTGCATCAACCTGCAATAACTAGGGATCCATATATCACCAGTCTGTGGCAATTTTAGAAAGTCCTCACTAAAAAGTCTAGTATATGGTTTAAATCACCAGCATGAGGCAAGTGGCCCCAGAGGCTAATTCCTTAACCTGTAACTCCCTCTTAAGTCTTGCAGGTGATTACTCAAGCTTGTAGACACAGCACATGTGCGGCGGAGAGTGCTGCTGCCTTAGTCAGCTTCATGAATTGTATTCCTTAATTGAAAATGCTAATCACATAACTGTTAAATTGTTAATAACCAGGAATCAGTGTGTCATTAATTTGAAATTGCTATAATCACAGGATGCACAAGTGTAGAATTTCACTGGTGAGACTGAACAATTAATTTAATTTCTTAATGACAAATGTGTCATAAATGGGTTTTGTACAAATCATAATTAAGTGCAAAAGTATATGTTTCTTTGCTTTCAATCATATGTGTTTATTTTTCAGACAAGCAAAATATCTGAAAACTTTTTTTTTAATAATCTTTCTGAATTTCAGAGAAAAAGTTTTCTGTGATTATTTCATCCCAGTGTGGTTCTTTCTTAGGGCTGTCCTAGCTTCAGAAAGAAAAAAGGAAAGCAAAATAATCCTTACAAATGGGGCAAGACTCTCTGCTGGGCCCAGTCAGCCAAATTTAAATTACCAAATGCATCTAGGTTATAGAAACCCAGTGCTGTGCTCCTTGGGAGTGGAAGCAGTATGTTGGAGGCAGTTTTCTTAATTTCTGAAACTTTTGTGTAATTTAACACACTGTTCAGACATGTGCAACAGTTCCATATTTCAAGGAGGTAAGCAAAGCTTGGCCTTACCCTGCACTGGTTGCACCCATGAGGGACCAGTGTAATACCACTGCTTTTTCTACCTGACTTTGCATTATTCATTTTCAGAACACCTCTGATTCCCACCTCAGCTTCCCACCTCCTCCTTCTACTTAGGTCCTCTTTGTCCAAAACTGAACCTGTGCCCTTTGCTATGACAGCTAGGGAAGGGAGGTATTATGAGGGCTTCACGTGGGAGTATCTCTTTGCTAGGTATGAAACGTCTCCTCTCTCTCTCGGAGGATACCACCGCAGCCACGCGGATACCGCAGTGCTCAGTGCGCCCTGTGTACCAAGGATATTCTATTCATTTTATTGAAGCAGAACTGAGGCACACGAAGTGGCAAGAATCAAACCCAGCTACAACAGATTTTTAATTCCTCAGACTCCTGTGGAAAATCTAGCGCATCGCAGGATTGACAAGTATGACTGTATCTCTTGAATCCTTAGCTATTGCTTTAACGCTTACTGTGGTTCAGTTTCAAAGAGATTATACACTTCTACAAGCCAGTTGAACACATACATGCATGTGTCCAGTAATATTGCATCACACTGCAGTTTCTATGTCTAATTTCAAAGAAAAGTAAAATAAAAATATGCACATGTAAATTCACTCTTATTCATTGTTCGATCTTAAAATGCAGTGGAGTAAACTTTCTATGCAGCATGTGAGAAATCAGGCATCCTGGCAGCTGCGAACATCTAATTCCCTCTGCGGGGTGCTGACAATGTACTCCAAAGTAATGTTTTTCACTAATTACATACTGCACTGGCCAAGGAAGTCTTCCACTATCCCATGGCAGGATAGTAGGATTCCTACAGTTCTTTCATTTAATTGAAAGTGAATATGAGGGACTGTTACGATTGTCTTCTGGGATCCAGTGAGGGTTCTACAAAGTGAAGAATTTGAGACAACGGGTTGTAACTATGTTATATCATTAGCTATTACTTGCTTTCATTTGGGAAAAAAAATCCTTAAAATAAAATCCAAGATAATGTTCAGTAGACAGGTTTCTCCAGAGGTGTGTCATGCTGTCAGTTATAAATTAGATGGAATAAGGGACTGCCTTGCTGTTGCTCAAAATTTAAATTCAGTAACAAGAAAAAACCCAAACCACAAAATAAAACAGTGAGTAACTTCCTGGAAGTTATAGGGCTCTTTTTTTTTTTTTTTTTACATCATTGTAATACAGTTTATTGATTGATTCCTTTGCATTCATCCAAGACTCATCTTTCTACTGGATGTACTACATCATTTAGGTTTAAAATATGTTTTCACCTTCATTAGTTAGTGTTTAAACTTCCTACTACTGTATTAGCTTAAGAAAAATAGGATTGCACTCTAATATGCAATAAGTATTCCTGTTTAGACAAGAAAAGAGAAATCAAGCCTTCTGTTTAAAAACATAGTACATACCTGTGTTTTAATCGTTTTACATTGCACTGTGTAACTTTATAATGTGTCTTTAAGGACTGTAAGGATGGAATGCATGGAGTAGAGCAGGTCTAACAGCGAAGTTGCTTTAGGTGCCCGTCTGTGTGTGTACCTCTCTGAAATGAAGGCACTGAAGCCTGCGCTGCTCTGCATCTTACTGTGGCAATGCAGTGCGCTTGAAGTGCCTGACAAATATTGTGGCCTTCTACAATGGGGTCACGACCTTGGTGCATAGAGGACAGGCAACCAATATAATTTACCTGGACTTGTGCAAAGCCTTCGATACCGTCCTGCACGACATTCTTGTTTCTAAACTGGAGAGACGTGGATTTGACCGGTGGACCACTTGGATAAAGAATTGGCTGGATGGTCGCACTTCGAATGGTGGTGAATGGCTCAGTGTCTGAGGGGAGACTTGTAACGAGCTGCATTCCTGAGGGGTCGGTGTTGGGACCTGTACTGTTTAACATCTTCATTAGTGACATGGATGACGGCATCGAGTGCACCCTCAGCAAGTTTGCTGATGACTCCAAGCAGTGTGGTGCGGTCAAGAGGCAGGAGGGAAGGGATGCCATCC
>NW_010269743.1:0-2800 GCF_000690775.1 Eurypyga helias
ATAAAACCCTTCTCCCCCAGCTGTATTAAGCCTGCTTTAGGGATACATTACCCTGATTTAGGGGATACATTAACTTATTTACTCCCTTTCATCCAAATGAATATCCTAAAGGTACTTTCTGAAAAATACTATAAAAACCCTTCTTTTGATACTGTTACAAACACACCAAGCAAAATTAATCTCAATAATCTTTCAGCTTTTTTTCTACCAAGAAGTTAAATAGACTAGCAACAAATTGCTTGTGGTGACCTAATTCTTAATTAAAAAGATTATGAACACATTCTTTTCTCAGAGGGTATGCCATATAAAGCTTTTCTATCTTTTTTCACCACAGACAATTTTATTACAAATGATTAATGATGATTTTATTCATATAAACTCCTTTCCTCTTTCAAAGTATTATACATTACTGTGTAAGGACACCACATGATGGTATTAGTCATTAGGGTGGCACCCAGTGTGGCTTTGCTGTATTAGAAAAGAAAACACATATGCTTTAACAATTATTTTGCGTAGTATTTATAAACTAGGAATCTAGATTTATTTTACAGATCAGAATTGATGAAGCAAATCAAGTTGAACACATAAGCACATCTCTGTCTAGATTAAGCACAGTGCTAACACTTGACACATCACAACTGGTAATACGCATACTCTTAGAAATCCAACCTCCTAAACTCAGGGAATAAATATCACCAATCATTTCAGTCACAGCTTCATCTGCTGCTAACCTAGAGATGTCAAGTGGTGTCAGCAGAGACGTATACATTAGAAAAGGGCTTAAATCAAATCTTTCACATAAACTACTAGATAGTTGTCATAAATGCTGATCTTCAGCCACAAAGACCAGACTAATTAGGAGCTCACAACTCTTTATTACTAGTTTCCATGAGACCAACTACCAATAGCTAAGTAGCTTAAGTATATTCATATTCAGACCATCTTCCAGATGAAGAACTGACTACTTCTTGGATAGAACTCATGTTCTTCTGATTCCCCACTTAAAATGTTACTCAGGTGTAAGAGTTTCTGAAACAAAATGCAGCTGAGAAAATACAAGCTCAGAATTTCCATTAACTTGGTCAGTTAGTTAGAAACTGTAATACTACTAATGCAACATGTTATTTTGAACCAATCTGCTTTCCCTTCTAGAAAGATTTAAACCTAAGTCAGAGCAATGATATATTCTGTTCCCCCTTTAATATACTTCTGTGTTTCAAGTACATTGCAAGATTAAAGGATTATGAAGACACCTTGTAGAGCTTATTCAAACCAAGTCAGAGGGTCAAAGCATTAAACGATGCATTTGCATACCAGAGAAGATTACCTACCTAGGTAGTTAACATACATAGAAAAACTGTGAGCTCAGGCTTGTATTGATCAACTGCAAACCCAATTGTAGAGTGGTACATGCTGTAAGATAAATAGCATTGCCTTCCTAGTTATCAGAGCAAGCAGACACAATACAGGGAAGAGAAGCAAATGTTTGATACACCATAGAAAACCTACTTTTGAAAACAAGAAAACTATTTATCATTTGCAAACAACCCTTCTTTGCCTTTTCTTCAAACAATAGTTTTCAAGAACATCTTCCAGAGCTTTTCAATTAGAGCTCCACTAGACCTTCTTTACACTGACAATGATCTGAATTGCAATACAGTGCCTTTAGGTAGAGATACTTGTAAAATGACAGCTGAAGTTCTGGAAGTTATAATTAAAAAGACTGGGAGTGATTATGTTAGAAACAAAGTGCCAGAGAAGGCTGGATAGAAATTCTATCAAATCAGTAAAACTAAATTTCTCACAGATCAATTTATCAAAATATTCAAGCCAGCACCAACTGTAGAATACAAGCACAGGCTGATGTCAAAAACTTATGATATAGAGACCTGACATTGACAACAATATTGAATATCCTGAATCATCAATCCCTGAAGTTTGTGGAACCCACATGAAACCATAAGCTTATACCATTAAAAAGGAGGATAAGTAAGGTGATGCCTTCTCTGGCATTAGAGCACTTTTGCCACCAGCACCAGCCAAAACAGCTCTGACTGCCAGTGTGATAGAATTAGATGAGGTAGTCTGCTGGATTGGTCCAG
Organism: Eurypyga helias; assembly: GCF_000690775.1. Classification (NCBI taxonomy): domain Eukaryota; kingdom Metazoa; phylum Chordata; class Aves; order Eurypygiformes; family Eurypygidae; genus Eurypyga; species Eurypyga helias. The sequence goes on from NW_010269743.1 coordinate 2,103, forward strand.
AAACCTGACTCCTATTCTGTTAGAGATTTTTGTCTCTTGGATAAGTACTGGGCACTGCAAAACACCACATAAATAACACATGTAACTCTTCAAAATATTTTTGATGATTTTTTCATCAAAATTTTTCTACCCATCAACATAAACTATACAGTAAGTCTCCCAGTTGATCAGTATACTCTTAAAATATTCTGAAAATTGAAGTTCAATTCATTAAAGAAAAATTAACACTTATTCATTCACATATACCTGATATTTCCTTGGGTTTCCCTTTCAAGTTTCAGGTACCTTTATTTCAGCTTACACTTGACTTATGCAGTGTCTGATCTTAGTAGAAGAAACTTCTTCACTAACTCCTTTGTTCCACACTGCACTCACAAGGAGGTGAAGAAAAAACAAACAGTATCAAACTTACAGGTCAGATCCACCTGGTGAGACAAGAAAGGTGCAATCAGTTTCAGTTTTGTTTCTGAAACGAAAACTATGAGCTTGCAAAAGCTAAGTTTAAAGACTACATGGTTTATTTCCCTCTATCCTTAGAATTAAGGTTTTACCTAAAAGGTTTAAGTCACACAATTACAATGGTGACTAAAGCATCACTGCTACTTTTGAATCACAGTTCTGAATGCACAGAAAACTGAAGACATTGATTAGCAGTACTACTGTGGTACTGTACTGTGCAGGGTTTAGTCAGGAAAGAG
>NW_010269744.1:0-2016 GCF_000690775.1 Eurypyga helias
ATGAGCCCTGCCAATTCGTGAGCAAATATTACTCCTAGAGTCTGTGCAAGCAGTACAAGTATATATTTATAACATCATACATGTAAATATGTATTTTATACATAAGAATATTATAGGTATTGTTAGTAATTGAAAAATGTTTAGAAGAATCTTATGGGACTTCAAATTTAATTTGCTGTGTAGGTTTCTTAGAGTTGGGCATTTAGAATGTAGAAATATCAGATAAGTGAACAATCATGGGTTTACTAGTGGCAGGCCACTATTTTTTTCAAAACATAAACCAAACATGATGTTAAGTTCTTCCGTATTTTCACTGGAAAGCAATAAAATGTTATCCCAAACTTGGTTTTTATTTTTATGGGGTTTTTTGCTTGTTTGGGTTTTTGTTTGGTTCACTTTTGTGGTTTTGTTTTGTTTTGTTTTGTTTTGTTTTTTTACTTTAAGAATAACATGTTTCTGGTGTATAATAATAGCAGATATACTCAAAACACCAAAAGTTTTCCGGTTCCTTTTTTATGTAAAGAAATGAGGCAAGTTCAAAGCCAACATAATAAGGTTCAACTATGTTAGAGTAGTTCTTAGCCACTGTATAACTCTATTTCATTAATGCTACTGTGATGCTTGGAAGTGGAAGTTTTTTAAAAAACTTTATAAATATGTCACTATTACATTACGCTTAAATTACTACTAGGTAATGGTGTTGCTTTGAGCCTAATTTGAAACTGAAAAACATCATTAGAGAAAGTAAAGAGTTTCTCCATATTTTCCCAGTCTTGATGTCTCAGATGCAAGGCACTGAAAACCAAAAAAGCCAGAAGAGTGTGTTGGAAAATCTCATATAACAGATTTTTTCAAATAATATTTCCATGAAGGCCAGCTGAATCACCAATGCACAATCACTGTAATTCTGAGACATCTGCTTGTCTCAGCAGTTCTAATACACAGATCAATTTTGCATTACCTCCTCCTGGCTGTGAGTGCCTGTGAGTACTTGTAGAGGAAGGTCATAAAACATTTATAGGCCTAAGAATGTAAATTGCAGCAAAGAGTGGATCCTCAATCTGTGGACAGACCCTTGAAAGAGATATTTCTGAGGTATCTGTAGTAAGCATTTGCTCTGCCTCACACTTCATAAAATTTTCATTTCCTTTACAGAGTTTATGTTTTTATTATTATTTGTGTTGCTAATTTATAATATTAAATGTCACATATACTAAAAATAAAATGCAATAATATTTATTTTTTATGATTAATCTTCAATGTACCAAAAAGGAGAGAAAAATAAACAATGTTCCAGTTCTACACTAGGTGATAAACCAGCAGAATATTCAAGAAAAATAGAAAGATGCACTCACAAAAGGGTGCATAACAACACTTTGCAAAAAAGGATTGGCTTCTTTCTGATCAAACATAAATAAAATTATGATTTTATTAATTTCATTTGATAAGACTTTTTCTGTGACAAACTTCATATTGAGTGCTAAAAATGTCCAACTTCTCACTCAATATTCTGTCATCAAAATCAAATAATCTTTTCAGTTAAACATGCTATGCTCATTGACTTTCTAATTTACAAGTTCATTTGAGGCATCATACGTCGCAGCATAGACACCCAGGCCTTCCTGAAAAAGTCTCCAGTATGAAAATAATACAAAGATTTCAAGTTCTGACACATTCGGGAAATCAGTAATGAGAAAACCACAGAATTCTCAAGCTCTTTGCGTACATAATTTTTCCACGATTTTTTTGAATAGTTTACTAAACATAGGATTATGGAATCATTTATTTTGGAAAAGACCTCTAAGACCAGTGAGTCCAGCTGTTAACACTGCCAAGGTCACCACTAAACCATGTCCCTAAGCACAACATCTACACATCTCTTAAATACCTCCAGGGATGGTGATTCAGCCACCTCCCTGGGCAGCCCATTCCAATGTTTCACAGCCCTTTTGGTGAAGAAATTTTTCCTAATATACAATCTGAACCTCTCTTGGCACAGCTTGAGGCTGTTTCCTC
>NW_010269745.1:0-5965 GCF_000690775.1 Eurypyga helias
ACAGCCGGCCTCACCATGGTCTGCCAAGGAATCTGTGCTCCAGCACCTGGAGCACCTCCTCCCCCTCCTTCTCCACTGACCTGGGGGTCTGCAGAACTGTTCCTCTGCCATAGTCTCACTCCTCTCTTCCAGCTGCTGCTGGTGTTGCCCAAGTTCTTCCTCCCCTTCTCAAACAAATATCTATGCAAAATGCCATTTCATCATTGCCAATCAACAGAAAAATAGGAAAGACCTCATCAGATGACATCCCTTGCCCTCTCACATGCCAGCAGTCCTGTTCAGACTACTTGAACACAAATCTTAGTAACTGTGAGTACATGTGTGGATATGAGATTATGAGTGGACAGATTTTACCAATTTAGAAAGTTAAGCAACATTAAAGTTATGTCCCTTTTTTATATAGTCTCTCATTAAGGTTTTCTTTGCATAAATTCCTACAAAATAAAATTATATGAGAACTAAGCACTATCGGTTTTGTTCAGCTTTGCACTCCCCGAGTGAAGGCCAGAATTCACCTACAGTCTTCGGCTCAGGCACATGAAAGCAAGACTTCTGGTATCCATACATTTATATGCAACCTATTTTTAAGTGACACCTTTGTGTTCCAGTTATCATATGAACAGCCAGGAATTTCAGGAATTCCTCAGAGCTGCTCTCCTTTAAACCTGGGGTGACTTTAGATTAAACAGATTTCAATGTTATAAAACATTTTTTCTATCTCAGCGAAGGGCAGGGTGAGTGCATGCTATATGCTGTTTAGGCAACACAGAACTTTCTCTGCAAAAAGGTGATTCAGAAGAAAAGTCTGAGGGTCTGTATAATACTGCAGATCGTTTTTATTTTTCAGAGTAATTTTAATTTACTGAAAATCTATTCTAGAAAGGCTTCAGAACGATGCACCTGCAGAATCATTTCTGTCTTGCTTCATTACATAGAACAAAATCTGACCCTTTGCTTTCTCAAAGAATGGCCTGTAACTGGCACTTTACATTATGCTGTTAAGACCACGCTCTTTTGAAAAGCATGAATGCCTGCAGCAGTCACAACAAACCATCCCTATACTACAATAACATAAACATCTATAGGCATTCATCTTAATATTCAATTGTTTCTTGCCACAGAGGAAATTCTCCCAATCACAGAATCACAGGATGGTTTGGGTTGGAAGGGACCTTAAAGACCACCTAGTTCCAACCCCCCTGCCATGGGCAGGGACACCTTCCACTCGACCAGGTTGCTCAAAGCCTCATCCAGCCTGGCCCTGAACACTTCCACGGATGGAGCATCCAAAGCTTCTCTGGGCAACCTCACCCAGTACCTCCCCACCCTCTCCGGGAAGAATTTAATTCTAGTAATCTAAACCTCCCTGCTTTCAATTTAAACCCATTACCCCTTGTCCTGTCACTACAGGCCCCTGTAAAAAGTCCCCCCCAACTTCCTTGTAGCCCCTTCAGGTACCGGAAGGTGATATAAGGTCTCCCCGGAGCCTTCTCTTCTCCAGGCTAAACAACCCCAACCCTCTCAGCCCGTCCCCATAGCAGAGGTGCTCCAGACCTCTGAGCACTGCCATGGCCTCCTGTGGACTTGCTCAAACCAGTCAATAAGATCATGTTGGTGGCCCCAGAGCTGGATGCAGCACTCCAGGTGGGGTCTCACAAGAGCAGAGTAGAGGGGAGGAATCCCCTCCCTCAACCGGCTGGCCACATTTTTCTGGATACTGTGTTGATACAATGTCTTTTAAATTAAAGCTACTATCATTTCAATCAGAGACAGAAACCACTTGCTAGAGACCTTTACAGGACTTATTCACCTCTGCCCATGTCACAGCAGGACGGTCTGTCTGATTACCTTACTGAATGATGCCCAGAAGTATAGTCCAATTTCCCATACTTCTGTGTGTGGTAGCCATGCTTCTCCATGAGATCCATCCACGTTACATGATCTGGATCTAGACCTTTGAAGTTATTCCAAGATTCTGTTAAATGAGTGAAAAGACCACTCCACATAGCTGGGGAAAAACAAAAACAACAACAAAAAAACCAGCAAATAAGATATGTTTTTTGACTAGTAAGTGGTACTTCCTATCTAAATGTAAGTTGAATATCCTTGAGAAGAGATCCATCTTCTCATTATTTTAGAGGTACAAAGTCCACACTGTGATCCAATAGAGCAGGGAATACAACATATTACTCTTCTAAATCTTACTTTCATCATCAATACAAGTAACAATATTTACTAAAACAATCCCCAGAATCATAGAAGAAAGTCCCATTTTTCAGGCACTATGCAATCATTATATCATGGTTTTCTGTAGGTCAGGAAATAATCTTAGCGATTGCAGAAACATAATGCCATGGCAGTAGAGATCCTGAGTAAACAGTCGTGTATTTACATGTGTTCCAGAGCATTGGCTTCTCTTAGTTCAGCTAGGTTTTAATGTGAATTTAAAATTAAGTATGTTTGTTGAGGGAATTAGTGTATATTATTTTTATAAATACTATATGCCCTCAGTTTTGTCCTTTTTAGGTAATCTACTTTACTACCAGCTGCAGAAACAAAGCAAGATTATTAGAGAAGATGCCAAGAAGAAACGAAACCAAGAGAAGAATTGCAAAGGAACTATAAAGTTTTTATCAGTAAATTCCTGTATTTCTTTGCAGTCTGTTGAAAATTGATCATTCTTCTCTATGCTAATTCGGAGTCAAAGGCAGTCCTAAAATGAAACTAAGCTGTTCTATAAAGAATGGAAATATCCTGTAGTACAAACAGCGTGTCGACCCCAAAGCCATACCATGGCAATATTCCTACTTTCCCCAGCCCAAAGTCGTCCTTCCCACCATCTGTCCTAGTATGTAGCCCCCGCCCCCCAGGAGGCCTACAAGGAAGCTGGGAGGGGACTTTTTACAAGGGCCTGTAGTGACAGGACAAGGGGGAATGGGTTTAAATTGAAAGTGGGGAGGTTTAGATTAGATATCAGGAAGAAGTTTTTCCCGGAGAGGGTGGTGAAGCACTGGAACAGGTTGCCCAGAGAAGCTGTGGATGCCCCATCCCTGGAAGTGTTCAAGGCCAGGCTGGATAAGGCTTTGAGCAACCTGGTCTAGTGGAAGGTGTCCCTGCCCATGGCAGGGGGGGTGGGACTAGATGGGCTTTAAGGGCCCTTCCCACCCAAACTATTCTCTGATTCTACGACCCCTGACACCTCCGGTATAGATCTACCCTCAGTTCTTCGCAGGTCTCCAAGCTACTGGCTAAACCAGAAATGTCCGTTTAGTTCAGAGCTACACTTGTCATGAATGACCAGTGGTCACGACATTGATGGACGACCTAAAAGCTAAACAGAATTAATGAATTGTTGAATTCATCATGCAGTCTCTTCCTTACTTGAAGCACTAGCTGCTATTTTCACAAAACTGCTTAAAACTAAATAACCTAACATAAGGTTATTGTTCTCAGCAACAAACACTGGCTGAAACACTCAAAATTTAAGAAAATTAAAACATGACTGACAGCGTGTTCATGTAATCTCACTCACTTAAAATGTGACCTTGAGAAACAGAAAGGGGGATTAGGTTATCAATAAATGGAATACTGAACACTGACACTGAATTTGACAGCCTGCTGCAGTCAGGACAGGTTGCTTCTTCCAATATCTGCTTGAAAGCAAGGGGGTTTCTTCCAACTATAGATAAAATTTTATTTACATCACTCCTAAAGGGTCTTTCCAACAACGGAAAGGACTATAAATGTTTTAAGATGTAACTTTTGATTCAAGAATATAGCTTCTTTCTAACTTCCCAGCAAATTCTGCCAGTGTGAAATTGCACACAGGACAATGATTGCAGCAAGCAAAGAAAAATACTGAAGTATTCCATTAAAGGTGCTGAAGGATACATTATGTATTTAACAGAGTGATTGGAATAAATATCAGAGGGCAGTGCTAACAGCTACCAATTTATTCAGCTGTTATTATTTAATAGTTTTTCCTGAGAACAGGAAAGAGGTGTATTTACTTTTTATTGGGAAGGGAGAGTAGTTCTGAATGCAGCTTCAGCACTGCATCAGACAAACGGATGATTTCTCTACACGTCCTGAAGATTTTTAAAAAATACTGAAGTTTCAGTGAAGTTTGCAAAAATATTTGGGAGCTCACACATAGCTGGAAAAAGGAGAGGGAAAAAAAAAAAGAGAAAGGAAGAAGCATGAGAAACAGAAAAAAGAAACAGATGAAACATGAGAATACTGTATAAATTCAGACACAAACTACCAAAAAAAAAAATTTTAAAAAAAAGGGTCTTATTGAAAACCAAAACAAATCCCCCAAAATTCAATCATTGGAAATTTCCCATCATTATCACACATTTAAATTGACACATGCAAGTATTTATCTGATGTTTTGCTTCGTCCTACCTGCACGGGAAGGACAACAAATTGGAGAATTGGTATAGGCATTGAGAAAGACAGTGCCATATCTTTTCATAAAATTTATGAAAGGCAAATCCACCGTCTGATTTCCTGGATAAAATGTCAAGCGTCCATCCTGCAATCAGAGAAAAACTGTGAACAGCATTATCACAAGCTACTGTCTGATTCACAGATTTATTAACTTGAAATTATATTACTCAAATGTTGCCAAATATACTCAAGTATGGAAAATAAAGTGTTAATAAGCTTTAATTATAGGAATATAAAATGGATTACTTAGGAAAATCAGTAATGTAGAAGATAACTAGACTTCTTCATAGTAAAATTACTTCCTGTCTGTCACTATACATATTTTAAGCTCCAATTCTTGCAGAAGGAGGGACCTACCATGACACATTCAACAGGGATAGGTATGGTGAAAGACGAAAAGGAGTCAGTCTGAATCCTGATGCAGATGTGTGCACTGGTACATATTTCTGTAAAACCAGAACTCATCCTTTCCTTCTTTTTAAAGGTTTATCCACAACACATCTCTGCAAACTTATTTTAAACTATGGACCGGAAAAGTGATCAGCAAGCTGAAGGAAGGCTATTCCCTCACTGAAATACCATCTCCAATGGTTCCCTTTTAATACTTCATTGATCCTTCATTTTCCCTATTTCCTTAGCTAGAGTTTGTAACCAATAATTTTAAAAAGACACCGAATTTTGAACCAGTAATTCTACTGTAGAAAACTATGATGACATGAAACTGGGCTTCACGTACACTGTCCTGTTTCAGGTCACTGTCTTCTCCTGCCACTTGTGTGTCTGTCCTCTGTTCACTAACATAGCAACTCAGCCTCACCAGTCAGCTTTTTGGTGAAGAGACTGTTGACAGTGAATCTGCAGAGTTTTAATAGATCTCCGAATCAGAAGCATCATTCAGATGTAGGCAACCGAGTAACCCTCCTCTAGTTTTGTGACAGAAGGACAAACGCCTGAAAGCATGGGCAGCTTAGAAGCTGTGTTTTGCGCAGCATTTAGTTTGCAAGAGCACATAAGCAGGCAGGTAGGAAGGCCTGGAAAAGCATCAAACTCCAGTCACCAATTCACCAGCTACTGTCTCATTTGCTCCAGAGACAATGTACAAATCACCACATCAGCCTCTGAATAATAAAGGTCATCATGCAAATCCTTACGTCTAATGCTTATGTAGGCAACAGACCATCCTACCAAGTTACTTCAAATAATTTTTATTAAGTGAGAATAGATCCCATAGAAATTACAGCAAAACAACTGGTATGTGATCGCTCCTAACACTGCAGTAACTTCTTTGTACCCACACACAGCCTACTAGCACCAGCACTCTACAAAAAATGCTTTCCATGCCATACGTTGAGCAAGCCTCATTCGGCACAATGGGTTCTTGCTGTCTGCTGAAGCTAAGAGTCATCGTTTTGTGACATTACGTACAAGACCGCACTATGGCTTTTAAAGTATTTTTTGGGTAGGTGAGAAATTTTGAAAACAATCATCTAGTACATATTACCTCTTCAACAGA
>NW_010269745.1:5981-10138 GCF_000690775.1 Eurypyga helias
CTGCTGAATCATAACCAAGTATCAGCAGGGATGACCAACAGTGAATCATGGAAGCTGCTTTCTCTTAGTACCGAACAGGTAGTTTTATTCCACTTACAACTCCAAGACTGTTTCAGATGGAGACCTTTGATTATCTACTTCAAACTGTAAAGAACATGTAGCCTCAAGGGATGCAGGACCAAGGCCCTACCTTCTGTGAAATGTCACCTTTAAATAATGGTACATTTGAAACAGGTAAAACACTTGTCAGACATCTGAGTCATAGTGAAAACTCCACAGGATAACAGAAAATGCTATTAGCATTACGTAGATGGATGCATAGGCTCTGAGAACTGCTAGCCTCTACAGCTTTTAATTAAGAAAATGAGTTTTTTTAAAAGACTGTGTTTGTTTTGAAAATGACTGTTTGAAACAAACATTGTATTTAACTTAATATTCTCATTAGGAGAATTGCATTTGGCAAGCTTACACGGAAAGAACAATACTTTCTTTCTGTCTTCAGCATTTAAGAATAGAGATCAGACAATATAATACTTCACATGAATTTCATACTTGGCTGTTTCTGCACATTAGCAGATGTGTTCCTGAATTTTCACTTCATTTTTACTAGTGTAATTTGCTAGAACAATTTGTGAGAGAACAAAAAAAAACAAAACCCACACCACCAAAACCCAAAATCCCTGAAAAAAACCAAGACCAAAGGTAAGTGGAAGTAAACCTGAAGAATTTACAGTCTGTGTTACTAATACGTCTACTACCCACGATTCCCCAGGGGTAGGCACTAATCATCCAAGTGAAAATTTACAAAGAATACTACACGTAATCAGTTTGCAACATTTCAGAAATAACTCAGAAAACAGAGTTAAGCACAGCACAATTGTGCTCCACAGTAGAAAGTAATACTTATAAATTACTGAAATATTTTATGATCATCGTTACTCTGTCATTGTTTGAAGTATTTTAACCTTACAGCATGAGCACCTCACTACCTCACTAGCCACCCAGCCATTGCTCATACACTAAATCCACAGTTAGAGATTAATGTAATTTTCTTTACCCTTTACAGTTCAACTCAGGGACTGCATGCAGAAGAAACAACTCCCTGCTTTGTCTTCTGGCAGAAAATGATACTGGGTAACATGGCGTTGTAGAGAATTACTTCATTTGGCACTAGAAGAGCGAACAGTGGCATCCCAGCACCCCAACGCAGTGTATGACTACACAGTAAACTGGGCCACTGGACATCAGAATATGATAAAAGACTGACCACCTAACTTTGTACACTGCCACAAACGGCAACGAGAACAAGCAGTGAGTAGGACAAACTGGAACTAAAGCTGTAATCTGCAATATGAACTTGAATCACAGAATCATAGAACCATAGAAGGGTTTGGGTTGGAAGGGACCTTAAAGATCATCTAGTCCCACCCCCCCTGCCATGGGCAGGGACACCTTCCACTAGACCAGGTTGCTCAAAGCCTCATCCAGCCTGGCCTTGAAGACATCCAGGGCTGGGGCATCCACAGCTTCTCTGGGCAACCTGTTCCAGTGCTTCACCACCCTCTCCATGAAGAATTTCTTCCTGATATCTAATCTAACCCTCCCTGCTTTCAATTTAAACCCGTTACCCCTTGTCCTGTCACTACAGGCCCTTGTAAAAAGCCTCCTCCCAGCTTCCTTGTAGCCCCTTCAGGTACTGGAAGGCTGCAATAAGGTCTCCCAGGAGCCTCCTCCTCTCCAGACTAAACAAGCCCAACTCTCGCAGCCTGTCCCCATAGCAGAGGTGCTCCAGCCCTCTGATCATCTTCGTGGCCTCCTCTGGACTCGCTCCAAGTGGTCAATATCCTTCTGATGTTGAGGGCTCCACAGCTGGACACAGCACTCCAGGTGGGGTCTCACCAGAGCAGAGTACAGGGGCAGAATCCCCTCCCTTGACCTGCTGGCCACACTTCTCCTGATACAGCCCAGGATACGGTTGAAAAGAACTCCAGGCTGAAAGTGCTTTTTAGAAAGTACATGACTGATTTTTGTCATCCTGTCAAGAACATTCACAAGTTCTCCCGCAAAAATACTGCTTGTTTGAACAGCGGGAGACAAGATTTCATTCTCTTGATAATGGACAGACAGGTAAGGTCTATTCAGTGAAAGAAGTAACCTGCTTAAACAGTCGAAGAAGGTGAAAGCTCTACAGCTACTTCTGGAAATCTGCCCTCCCAGACTATGTAGGACTTGTGGGTTCTGAAGTACCCAAGGCAACACAATTACTCTGAGTAACACAAGCGAGCACATTTCATCCAGGAACTTGAGCTGCGTTACAAGCAAAGGCTGTCACCTCTCAGTTAACTTCAAGTAGCAATTTAGGAGGTAAACTGCCTACTACCACATTCACTCGCAAGCCCTGAGAGAAGCACAGCCCTTGATGTCACACAATGGCAGAAGGCTGGCTGCTCAAGCAAGAGATGACTGCTCTGGAGGCCGAACACAGCCCAGCATCACCAAAGGAGAAAATTCTTGTCACATTTGACAAAATAAGTGCAAGTCTTTCACAGAAGCATCACCCACAGCAAAGCCAGGCACACCTTCAAATGAAAGCCCGTACCTTTTGACAGCCTGCAGGATTTAAAGCTTAATTTTTTTTTTCTCCCCTGAAAAAGTGTTAGTTTCAACAGTGCTCAGCTCTTCCTGTTCTCTGCTAGGGATGTAATCACAATGCTTAGCTGCCTTCAAATCCATCTCATAAAAACTTACGCAACACAGTGATTCTTTTAACGCTGTTCTTTGTATGCACTACATACATAAAATACTTTTCAGAAACAGCACCTTGTTCTTAACTGGTTTTGCAAAGAACATCACGAACATCTGGGGTTTTGTCTTTCATTTGTCTTTCTAGTGGGTAGATTTAGGTATCAGGAAGAAATTCCACCCGGAGAGGGTGATGAGACACTGGCACAGGTTGCCCAGAGAAGCTGTGGATGCCCCATCCCTGGAAGTGTTCAAGGCCAGGCTGGATGAGGCTTTGAGCAACCTGGTCTAGTGGAAGGTGTCCCTGCCCATGGCAGGGAGGGTGGAACTGGATGGTCTTTAAGGTCCCTTCCAACGAAAACCATTCTGTGATTCAATGATTTTTGTATGGCTTACCTCACTAATCCCTTTAAAATAGTCATGAGAATCTTCCTGTTTACATGATGACGTACAGAAGCCTTACTAAGATCTGCCAGCAGCTTCTGCCAGCATCTGGAGACAAACTGGCCATTGATGAACTCACAGAACCAAAATTATTATAAATTTGACATTTTATTGGTAAATAATAGTTTTAGTAAAAGCTGAAAATTTGGAGAAAAATTCTCATCACCAACAAAACTGCACATTACTTTGGGATGTTAAAAGAGATGATATTCTCAAAACTAAAACACGTGTTTTAAGAAAGAGTTTGAAACAGGATAATGCATGTTTACTAAATACTTCAGAAGAATTCATCACAACGATGACAGGCAGCAGGCAAGAAGTCTTACCTGTGCAGTCAACGCTGACATTCTGTGATGACTGAGAACCAAGTGTGGATTTCTCAACAGTGAATGAGGAGTAATGAGATGTGAAAGGCCTATGAAGCTTAAGTTTGACTTAACAGGAAGGAGAGCTCAAATAAGGCAGAGAAAACAAGGCTTTCCCTTTCCTCAAAGTAAAACCTTGATACAAGCATTTCCAGTATGCTGGGTGGGCACATCGAAGCATGGTGAGAAAAGGGTGCAAAAGGTACTGTCTGTAGCTGTAAGCAAGGAAATACACTTTGTATTTGTGAATGGAAAACCAAAAAAATCTACCTGTCCGGGGGTTAAGATAAATGTATGAGTAAATCACTGTAATAAAGCTGCTAGACATTTATAAAAGTACGCCTACAGGTTCCTTTATCCTTTTAGCTGTTGATACTAATCTGACAGGTTTATTTTAATACCTGTAACGGTTGTAGTGCACCTGATGGAAGCACGCAGCAGGGTCCTGGGAAGAAAGCTGCGTTTGGTTTAAGGTGCTGGGGGTCTCAGCGAGGCGGGAGGCCTGCTCTCCGCACTCCCTCACCCGGGCGGCGGCCCCCGGCTGCCACGCACCCCAGCTACTCACCAAGGAATCGCAGGCCACCAGCACCACGCTGGGACGGGGCT
>NW_010269746.1:0-1120 GCF_000690775.1 Eurypyga helias
GGGCTGGGGGGGCTGTCAGGTCCCTCCCCCCAAACCGTCCTGTGACTCTGGCCCCGCACTGAGGCAGGTTGGGTGCTGCCGTGACACCATCCAGCAGCAGAAGGATCAGCTCAGCTTAGTTTTGCTCCCCTTAACCTGAGGAGTGTCCCAAGAATCCTCCTTTTCTGGGGGACAGGGATGGGCTTGGAGCCAGGACGTGGCTCCGACTCTGCATTTACTGCGACCAGCGACCGTTTCCACCGCTGATCCCAGCATTCTGGGCACAGACCGATTCCCGTGATGGAGCGGGAATGTCGCTCACACTACAAGCGTGCGGTGGGCCGGATTTCCTTGGGAACGCTGCGTTTCCCTATGGTGTCACCCCCCAGGCGCCTCCCACATCCAATTCCTTTCACCCCTACGCCGGGGTGGTTGTGTGTGTTGAAACATTCCATTGTGCTTGTCGGTTTGCCGACCCTCGGGGAGCTGGGAGAGGTCGAGGAGGGTTTTCCGGGCGCTTTCTCCCTACTCGGCCGCGGAAGGACTTTCCTCCTGTTGCTCCTCCACCTTATTTTTGTTGTGCTTTGTCACAGTGTGGTGAAGGTCCTGCTGGCAGCCAACGCGGACCCCAACCTTGGAGACGATTTCAGCAACGTGTATGAGACGGCCAAGGAGAAAGGCCTGCACTCTTTGGAAGGTGAGTACTGTTGTTGTCCAGCTGCCAGCATTCCCCTTCCACCTCCCAGCATTTTCCTTTCCTGCCTTTGAAATGGCAGTTTGACCTCGTTTTGGTTCCGGTATCTTCAGCTTCCCTTGCACTGCCGAGGGACTGATGGGTGAGCGCGTGTCTGATGGCGAGGGAAAACACGATGTCGGTGTTTATGGGAAGCGATCCTTCGGCTTCCAAGAGACAAGCCGGGCTGCGTAGCCGGAATGTCAGCGGTAGGGAGGAGCGTCATCCCGTTGACCCACACGTGGGCACGTGCCGGGGAAGGAGAATCATGGAATCACAGACTGGTTTGGGTGGGAAGGGGCCTTAAAGCCCCCCCAGTGCCCCCCCCTGCCACGGGCAAGGTTTTAGGTCCAAAAAGACCTGCAGGCTTTGGGATCTGAGCAGCAAGTATTGTAGAATCATGGAAAC